>NW_020174703.1:1259412-1298908 GCF_003031525.2 Neophocaena asiaeorientalis asiaeorientalis
CGTTGCGGTGCGCGGGCTTCTCACTGCGGTGGCTTCTCTTGTTGCAGAGCACAGGCTGTAGGTGCACAGGCTTCAGTAGTTGTGGCGCATGGGCTTCGGTAGTTGTGGCGCGCAGGCTCAGTAGTTGTGGCGCGCGGGCTTATTCGCTCCGTGGCATGTGGGACCTTCTCGGACCAGGGCTCGAACCCGTGTCCCCTGCATCAGCAGGCGGATTCTTAACCACTGCAACACCAGAGAAATCCCAGAAAAGTTTAATTTTAATGAAGTCTGATTTATCTATTTTCTTTTATTTGTTCTGCTTTTTCTGTCACTTCTAGGAATCCATTGCAAAATCAAAAGTTATGAAAAATTTCCCCTAAATTTTCTTCTAAGTGTATATTTTTAACTATTACATTTAAATCTTTAATTCATTTTGAGTTAATTTTTGTATATATTGTAAGGTAAGGGACCAACTTTCGTTGTTGTTGTTTTTTGCGGTACACGAGCCTCTCACTGCTGTGGCCTCTCCCGTTGCGGAGCACAGGCTCCGGACACGCAGGCTCAGCGGCCATGGCTCACGGGCCCAGCCGCTCTGCGGCCTGCGGGATCATCCTGGACTGGGGCACGAACCCGCGTCCCCTGCATCGGCAGGCGGACTCCCAACCACTGCATGACCAGGGAAGCCCTGTTGGTGTTGTTTTTACATGTAGATATTCAGTTGTCTAAGTATCATTTTTTGTAAATATGTTTCTTCATCTATTAAATGTTCTTGGCACCCTTGTTGAAAAAAAAGTTGACCATAGATGTATTGTTTATTACTGGACTCTCAGTTCTATTTGTCTGCCATATATCCTTATGGAGACCAGAAAGTCTCCATTACTGTTGCTTTTTAGTAAGTTTTGAAGTGTCAGTGCTCCACTTTGTTCTCCTTCATCAAGATTTTTTTGGGGGGCTACTTTGAGTGCCTGGTAATTCCATATGAATTTTTAGAATCAACTGGTTAATATCTACAAAGAAGTCAGCTAGGATTCTGATAGAAATTGCATAGAATCTGTAATTCAATTTGGGGGGTATTTCCATCCTAACAACGTCTGATCCATTAATATGTTTTCCCAATTTTTTGGTCTTCTGAAATTTCTCCCAACGGTGTTTTGTAGTTTTTAAGAGTGTAGGTTTTGCACTTCTTTTGATAAGTATATTCCCATTATATTATTTGATTTATTGTAAATGGAATTGAAATTGTTTTTCTTAATTTCATTTTTGGAATGTTTTATAACTGTATAGAAATAGTATAAATTTTGTATGTTGGTTGATCTCATATCCTGAACGCTTGCTGAACTTGTTTATTAGCTCTAACATTTTTTACTTAGTCTTTAGGATTTTCTATATACAAGATTTATATCAACTGCAAATAGAGATCGTTTTCTTCTTCCTTCCAGTTTAGATGCCTTTAATTTTTTTTTTTCACCCTAATTACCCTGGCTAAACCCTGTAGTACAATGTTGAATAGAAGTGGTAAGTGCAGGCATCTTGTTTTGATCCTGGTCTTAGAGGAAAGCATTTAATCTTTAATTATTAGGAATGATATTAGCGTTTTTTTGGGGGGGTTTTTTTACAGATATCCTTTATCAGGTTGAGGAAGTTAAGCTCTATTCCTACTTATTGAGTATTTTTATCATGAAAGGATGTTGGATTTTGTCAAATGGATTGAAAGCAAAAGGATGGGAAAAAATATACCATACAAATTGTAACCACAACAAAGCCAAAAAGCTATATGAATATTAGACAAAATAACTTTTAATACAAAAAATATTTCTAAAGACAAATATGGCCATTTCATAGTGATAAAGTATTATTTCATTAGGGAAGGATAATAATAACAATATATGCCTAATAATATGTGCCTAACAAGAGAACCTCAAAGTACTTAAAACAAAAATTGGTATAATTGAAAGAAAAAATAGGCAACCCAACAATAATAGTTGGAGATTTTAATACTTGAGTCTCAATAATTGATAGAACAGCAAGATAGAAAATCAACAAGGATAAAGAAACTTGAAGAACACTATCAGCCAACTTGAACTGAAATCTATAGAACATTACACACAAACAAGAGCAAAGCACATTTTTCTCAAGTGAACATGAAACTTTCTCTGAGATAGACTAGATATGCTAGTCCATAATACAATACAAGTCTCAATAATTTAAAATGATTGAAATAATCCAAGTATATTCTCCAACCAGAACAGAATTAGAATAAGCAATAGAAAGACATTTGGGAAATCTCTAAATATTTGGAAATTAAACAATGCAATTCTAAATAATGCAAGGGTCAAAGAAGAAATCACAAGTAGAATTAGAAAATATTTTTGAATTGAACTAAAATAAAAATGCAAAAGATAAAAATTTGCAGGGTACACCTAAGCAGTACTTAAAGAGAAGTCTATACCTTCCTACCTTCCTTCTTTCCTTCCTTCCTTCCTTCCTTCCTTCCTTCCTTCCTTCCTTCCTTCCCTTGTTTCTTTCTTTCTTTCTTTCTTTTCTTTCTTTCTTCTTTCTCTCTATTCTGAACAGAGTTTCCTTCCAGGATCCATGGCAGATCATCTCCAGAGTTGTCATACAGAATCAGAACAGATTGTTATAAAAATTGACTACATGCTAACATGATAAATAAGATGGCTATTAATGCATTATTACACTATAAATTATCATCAAAGTAAAAACAGTGCTGTAATTAAAGGCATAACTCCGATAAAGAAAATTAAAGCCTCTTGGAAAACCCCAATATGTTAGAAAGCAGAGCTCTTGGTATACTTCAAATCTCATATATTGGAATAATATCTATATATTTGCTTGAAGAAAATTGAACCACATTTCAAAGAAACATATTTTATTAGTTTTTCTCTATGTTAAAAGAACTTATTATCAACAGGATATAAAAACAGAGGAAGGAAAAAATCTGCTTTGGAAAAGCTTTACCAAGCCTAGTAAAATTTCTTATCTTTATTCTTAAGTAAACTATTTGATATGCATTTTTAGGAAGGGCTTAATAGGAATTTCATAAAAGAACACACATAAATAAGAATCTTGCCTACTTGCTGATGCAGGTTTGAACAAATTTTAAAGTATATTAAAACACTTCCTTTTATACAATTTTAGAGGTTTTTTTGTTCACTTGGAAATAGAAAGGTTGTATTGACAAAATGAAGTCAGATGTATATTTAATTATGAAGAGCTTTTTTCTACTTTGAATTTAACATACAAATGAAGCTTTGTGAAATGACCTATGTTTCATTCAGGCATTTCTTCATGTATTATAATATTTCAGGCAAATTCCCATAGAAGTAAGTATGTTTTCATCTTCTGCAGGTGTAAAAAATCTTCAAAGGTGCACTGTTTCCCAACAAATGAAAATATTTCCATCACCAACCAGCCTTGAAAATGTTACCCCTAGGAATTAAGAACTTTTCTATGATTCTAAGGCCCGTGTTCAGGACCCATTATGTCAAAGGCAGATTAAAATATATCATTTTCCCATCTTTGAATTTTATATGTCACCACTTGTGCTAACTCTCCCTTCACTTTTCATTTTAATCGTTATGATGACTATAGCCTCTTATTATCCTCATGTGACTAAAAACATAGTAACAGGACTGCTGCAGTTATCATTCATAAATTATGCTCAGAATGTATCAGTGTGAGCTCATAGAAGTCAATAAAGTACAGCACTATTGGTTGCTATAATTAATTAAGAAATTAGTTTTAATTTATATATATTCTAAAACCCAATTCAACAGGTTTGTTATTGCTTGAATTTATATAAACCATAAATCATATTATGTCCCTCAATGTTTCTAGTAATTATAAGCAATAAGGGTCTGAGTATCATGGCCTAGAAAATGAATGTTTATTCTGTCTGTATGATTGTGTGTGATGCAAAAGTAACGCTAGTTTTAGGGTTAGGGTTAGTTTTTTAATTCAAAAACTATTTATTTCTTTTAATTAGTATTTATACATAGTTTGATTTGAACAGAATTTAGATAGAAAACATATCACATTTCCTATGCGAACCACCAGTTTTCTGATGATATCAATCAACAATACACATAAGAAATCAGATAGCAAAGTACAGGGATAGAACTTAACTCAGCAATAATCTAAATATTCAGGCATATTCTTATGCCTAAAAAATAGTCTTTAGGAATACATCAAAATGCAAATAAAAATCCATAAAGAAGAAAGGTGACAGGATTCTGGATGATGAATATCTCAGCTTGTGAGAGGTAGGAAAATACGTTGGGTGAATGCCTATGATTAGATATAGGTTTGCCCAAATCCTAGCTTTCTTTATTTCCTTCAGCTCTGTATTGAAGCATAAAATATTTATAGAAAAGTACACTCCTCAAAAGTGTATAGCCCAGTGGGTTTTTACAAACTAAATACACCCTTATAACCAACATTCAGATTGAGAAATAGAATATTAAGGATAAACTAGAAATCCCTCTAGGCGTTCTTTCAGTCTTTATCTCTTATTCCCATCAAAGATAATCATTTATCCTGACTGCTAAAATCATGAATTAGCTTTTGCTTGTTTTTGTAATTTATATAATTGAAATCATACAATATATACTCTAGTATCTGGTTTCTTTTGCTCAACATTAGACTCGTGAGATGAATCCGTATTTTTGAGGTGTAGTTATAAAGGGTTAATTTGTGCTGCATAATTTCTTTGTGAGAATATATCAGAATGTGTTTATTTGCTTTTCTATGAATAGGCCTTTCTTAGTTTCAAATTTGAGGCTATTACAAACAGTACCTGTACAAATAATGCTAGTACTTGTTTTTGGTGAACGTGTGTACATGTGTATATAGTAAACATATACCCAGAAGAGTACTGGCTGGGTCATAGGGTCTGCATATGTTCAACTTTAATAGATCCTGCCAATTAGTTTTCCAAAATTGTATCAATTTATACTATCATGCTCCACTATCATCACTATCATACTCCATACCTGTGACAACATGTGAGAGTTTTCTTTTTTTTTTTGCATTTTCTCATAGGTGTCTAATGGGTATCACTTTATGGTTTCAATTTTCATTCTCCTTACCACTGATGAAGTTTAACTTCTTTCCATACATTTATTGTTCATTCAATATACACTTTTGTGAAATGTGTGTGCAAGTCTTCTGCCATTTTTCTATTGGGTTTCTATCTTTTTTCTTGTTCATTTGCCTTTCTGTATCAGATATGACTCCTTTGTCACATATGTGTATTGCAAATACTTTTTTTCACTCCATGTGTTGCCTATTCACACTGAATGGTGTTTTAGCAATCAAATATCTCATTTTTACTACAGACCAATTTGCAAAATTTTCTTTTATGTTTATTGATCTCTCTTTCCTATTGAAGAAATATTTTTCTCCTCCAAAGTCACATGATAATTTGCTCTGATTTCTTTGAAGTATTTTCTTTTACCTTAGACATATCTACAAGGTGAAGCTCCATGAAACTCCAACTGACATGGTACCATTAATTGAAAGAAAACACCCATTTTCTCACTTCACTGTACTACTTTTATATGGGATAGTAGGTTATAATTGTTAATTATATTATCAAAAATAATTAAATTAAAAACTCAACTAAATGGAAATAAACTATGAATGGACCAATAATGAAAGTATATAAAGAACCAAAGATTACATTTAATCCAATTCTGAATATCTTGTGTATAATAAATAAATTTTAAAAATAAAATTAAACATAAAGAATATAGGTGAGTCAGACAATAAAAAAATGATCTTAGTGTTTAGTTAGAAGAACAGAAATCACACTAGATATATGAATAGAAGGAATTTAACATAGGGAAACATTTATGTAAGTATGGAAAAGTGAAAGAACAAAAAGGGTCTTACTTTCTGGGTTTTATTATACCCAGAATTATTAACTACAGAAAGCAGCACCCATAGCCCTGGGGAACAAAGGAGGTGGTGACCTAGTCACCACTGACACCTTTTGGGCCCAAGGAGACTGGTTTGGATGGTGTCAAAAGAAGCCAGAAGCTGTAAGGAGCTGCTGAGACTATGGTCAAGTTGTACTTGTAGCAAGCAAACAGATATGCAGAAGTTTCTTCTCCCCTTCCCCTGCTTTCCAATCTGTCTCTGGTGCCCTTTATTGGCAGAATATACTAGAAGGCCACTGGAAAAGAAAAATTGGTATTTGGATAGTTCTCAGTTTCAGCGTGAAAAAGCAACAAAAAGCAGAGTACATTTGGAACTGAGAGATAATATGTTAATAATGGCACAATGATAAAACAAATTTCAACATCAAAGAATACTATATACTATTTCATTCACATTTTGATTTGAATTTAAATTAAATATTTGATGATATGTATTGAGGCATAAGTCAATAAGTTGCTTCATTCAGCATGTGCTTATATTTATTTATATGGCACTAAATTTCACATATATTTTCCAAGGTTGCATCGAGTAAGTAGGTTTTCATTTTTTTAATCTTATGGATTTCTGTAATACAAATTTATGACTTAAGTGTGATGAACTGCCTTGGTTAATGGTTATAATCTAAATTTTCCTCCATTTTCTGGGTGCATTATTTTTCATTACCTAAATATTACTCTGGCTTCATCTTCTGCTTCCAGTATCTACTATGGTTCAAATTTTCTGAAATGGTTACCAACATCATCCTTATGTGTCAAAATAATTTCAGCCACTTCCTTTAAGACTTTCTTCCTTCCTTTAAAATTATATTGTCACATGACAATATAATTTACCATTATAAATAAACAAAATACAAAACCTTGTGATAATTTGCAAATCAAAAATTGTACATCTCAGCCCATTAAGAGAATGATATAGGAAAAGATAAAAATCCTCATTTGAGTGTTATTTTTTTCATGTGTGCTGCCCTAAAAAATAATTAAAAGGTTATTTAAAAATGTGTTACAAGCTTATAGAGGCTGCACAGAGCCATCTGGGAGAGGTTAAACACAGAAATGAAGAACATAATTTCAGCCTATATATATTTACTGGTTATGTTGACTCCCTATAAGAATGAGGTAATACAATGAAAAAGCATCTATAAAAGAAAGTGGTTGACATCATGTAGGCCAAGAAAATTTCATCAGCTTAACTATATTTCTTCCTCTACTTATTGATTTGTTGTGCCATAGAAATGCATAAGCACAAATTAAACTCTAGGAAGAGAGAAAAAGAACAGAGAACATAATTTAAAGAAAGAGGCTTATTTTCCACATTTCCTACCCTAAACCTGTCTCAAAATGTGGCAGTTTCAAAATTTCCATGGAATAAAGTAGACTCTGATCATAATGTCCCAAATATTACAAAGTGGAGTAATAAAATGAGAATTAATCTAAGCCACTGCTAAAAATTAAAACTCAACATTGCTAGGAAATACTAATTTTTTCTCTTTGTTCTTATAATTATTATATGCACAAATATTTCCTGAAAAATTAAGTTAAAAGAAAATACATTAAAATATCTAGTTGGTGATTTCTGATATAAGCAAAAAAAAAGATGATTTTTCAGATATACCTTAACTTTTTGTTTGTTGCATTTGCGTTGATGCCCAGCTTATCAGATGATACAGATGACCGAAGTGCTAGTTAAGATTACAAAGTAACACAAATCATAAATTCTAGTGTACTTTACCCAAAAAAATTTTATCAACAACACTAATAAACCAATACATAAAATTTCCTTTTCACTTTTTTATGCTTCCTGTCCTTCATTGTTGAAATGTCTGTTAACAGTCAAAGGTTGGCAGAAATGGGAAGGCGGGAAATGAAATGACCGTGGAGTTAGACTGTACCTGCCAAGCAGGCTCCCATGGGAGCTGGCCGCCAGGGAGAATTCTCAGGCACAGAACACCACAAAACTGATGTCTTGACATCCTTTCCAATTTGGTGCAGAGTAAAAAGCACAGGTGAATGAATATAATTTCCAGAAACAAATAGATCAATTCTTGAGACAAGTCAGAACTTGAAGAAATGAAAGTGGACTCCATTTTCTTCTAAAAATTTCCACTTCAGTTTCTTAAACTTGACTTTGAGTAATGAAGACGGAGTTATAAGAAATTAAAGATAAATACATATACACACACACATACACACACACACATATACATAAACATAAGTGTAAGTAATTTAATATAAAATACATGTGAATAATAGATTAAGGGCCAACATGGATTTAAAATTCACATTTACTAAAGCTTATACTATTTTACTGTGTCCTCTGCATCAAATCTCATCAGACTTTTCCTGAACTAGTTGAAGTAAACAGCCATTCAACAAACTGTGCAGGACATCTCTATTTAATCAAGTCCGTCCCTGCTCTTCCCTTCTTTGTCAAGCAGCTGTAACCTCAACTTGTTTAACTGTGTGTAAACCTAAATACACTCATTGACAGGAAATGATTTGGGAATTTAGGATAATGACAATAGCAAAAAATGACAGCTCAGAGACTAAAAAGAAAACTAAGATGATAATTAAAAATAAATAAGGAGTTACTTTAGGAGAACTTAGGTCAGGAATTTGCAATTTTTCAGGTCTTCAAGGTTTTTAAGATATCACTTTAATTTAGCACAGTATAATAATTTAACTGAATGATAAATATTTTTGAATCATCAAATTCATTTAATCCATATTATGATATTAATGATAACAATAATAATAGTAGCCTTAGTTAACATTTATTGACAATTATAAGATGACAGACACTATTCTGAATGCTAATTGGCCTGTTAAGAGACTATGGTATTTAAAAGAACACAGAGATTCAAATAATCTTCAACCATTGTAACAATTCTTTGTGGGAAGTTTATTAACGTTCCTATTTGTAGTTTATGAAATCCATATAAATAAAAGTTAAGCAAATTTCCCAAGAACACATTGCTTGTCCATAGCAAAACAAGGTTTTGAATCAAAAGAGTGTAGCTTGAAAAACAATATTTAACCTCTACATTAAACTGGAGAATGAGATACAGTAAAATAGAATGCAGAATTTATTCCTCTTTTTGAAAACTGATTTAAATGGAAGTGTTCATATACCACAAATGATACATTACTCTATTTGCATTATTAGCAGCTCAAAGAAAAAACAAAAAAACCCAGCTACATTGAATTTCTTTATAAAGGAAACTTCATAAAATATAGTTATAGATACAATCTTAGAGTAGTGAGACTCATTCTAGATGTTTTCAGTCTTTAAATATAGTTACTATAAGCATTTAAAATGATATATATTATCACTTCTGCTCTTATTGTTTATTCAAGGCATTCTTTCACTCAACACTCATTATTTATCAAAGAATTATATGCACCAGGTAATGTGCAAGAAGGTAGGTGGATAGGAAAAGAAATTAATGTCATAGTCTCTATCCTCAAAGATTTCAGAATCTAAACTGGAAAGATTAACAGACAGATTTACCTCTGTAAGGACAATACATTAGTTTTTATTGGATATTAAGGGGAACAAGAAAAGGATACATAACCAAGCCTAGAAATGTGGAGAATATATATTATCACTTCTGCTCTTATTGTTTATTCAAGGCATTCTTTCACTCAACACTCATTATTTATCAAAGAATTATATGCACCAGGTAATGTGCAAGAAGGTAGGTGGATAGGAAAAGAAATTAATGTCATAGTCTCTATCCTCAAAGATTTCAGAATCTAAACTGGAAAGATTAACAGACAGATTTACCTCTGTAAGGACAATACATTAGTTTTTGGATATTAAGAGGAACAAGAAAAGGATACATAACCAAGCCTAGAAATGTGGAGAGAAGCAATGAAAAAGCCATCCTCTAGGATTTGGTGTACCAGAATCATAAAGGATACACCAGAGTAGCTATGGCTGGAAAGAAGAAAGGCTTTCTGGGAAGAAATACAAAGGCAGGGAACACTATTTTCTTGGAGTAGGTGATGTGAAGTAGACATTAGCAAGAATGATAGTGGAGTTATAAATAGGAGCCTTGATAGTCATTTTAATTTGCTTGGCTTTCATTCTGTAGGTGAGAGGGAGGTTTTGGTTAGATTAGACATGGAACTGACAAGGCCAATTTGAAATTTGAAAGATTTTATTTGAAATGTATATGGAGAAAAGAATTGAGGAAGGCAAACATGGAAGCAGAGGAACTGGTTAAGGGGTTTGTTGTAGAAGTCTAAGAACTAATGAGGAAATAAACTAGCAGTGGTAGTAGGGTTAGAAAATAATTGATAGATTAATAATTCAGAGGATATATTATTATTCAGAATGTTAAGATTGGTAGGTATGTGTTCAAGGGAAAAAGTGTGAAGTCAAGACTTTCAGGCATGTAGCTTTAATGCCTGGGTGGAAGATGGTAATACTGAGATACAAAATACACTAGAGGCAAATTGAGAGAGACTGATGTATCCAAATTTATGTGCTTCGAGTTTGATATGTGTATATCACAGGTAGATAGAAAATTCCAGCTGGTGGTTTAATAGATGTGTTTGAAATACAGGTAAAAGGCTAAAGCTGGAGATAATAGATTTGGCAATTCAGAATGCAAAGGCTGTTTAATATATGAGAGTAGATGCAACTCCCCCGAGAGAACTATAAAAATTGAAATCACTGGGTCCAGACCATATCTCTGGGGAATGGAGACACTATGGCAGGATATTGTAGATGCCATGATATGATGTCCTCTCAAAAAATGATCTGAGGAAGACCTTGAGGTAACTTAGAGGAAGTAAAAGATATTTCAGCTCAAATATCATAAGCATTTGCTTTGGATTAGTAAATTTCACCATTCATGAAGTCATGTCCTATTCCAAAATTGAATAAGGAGAGAATTTCCCTCAAGGCTTTAAAAGCTATTATAACAAACTCTTACTAATTTTTTTCTGTGTCCCATCACCATGACAGTACACATAAAAAAATAAACGTAGAATATGTAAGATGAAATGCTTCTGATCATACCTTGTATAAGTTATCTGTCTATTCTTTTATATTCTATAATGTTCAATATCCCTAACATATTCATTGTAAAACTTTTGATATTCCAAGTTGTAAATATTTTCCACCCAGATGGAGGAGGTTCACATTTAAGGAACAAGAAAATACAATATTCTAATGTGGTTTCATATATATATATATATATATGTATATATATATATATATACACACACGTACAGCACACACACATTTACTCAATCATTTTTTATATATCTGAAAGCAATAAGAGAATAAGATCATTTTGCACAAACATGGCATGGTTATAAAAAGGCTCAACAGAGTCAATGTATTCTGATTCCCCAAAAGTTACTTTTTTTTGTTTCATCCCATTCCACATCTCATAATTGTCTCACTGTAACTCAGTTACAATAACCTGAAATTTCTCTTATGCTTTCCTATTTTTTCAATGACTCTTTTTACTTGTCTTTGATATGTTTCTCCATTGACCTTAGTACACTGATGAAATATGTGATTCTGCAAATTCTACTTTGGGTGGCTTGTATTTCTTCCTCTCAGTCTCCTGACCTCCTCATCTCAATTGCTCCAGCGTTTCTTTCTTCTGGATGAATCTTGCTTGTGAATTATGATACGTACCAAAGATTCTAAATCCTATTTAATCTAATTTGACCTATTTCAAATGTGTACCCTATAAAGGGTAATGCCCAAACTAAATACAAAAGAAAAAAAGTGACCTGAATGAGGTCAAGTAGGTTGAAAAATCATGTTGTTCATTCTCGTCAGTATATAGGTTTTATCCCTGTCTGGAAACTTACAAGGGTTAATGCCTTCCCTTTCATACTACCACCTCACCTTTGAGTACCAAGGATTTCACTTTCTGTTGAATAATAATTTTTTAAAAAACAGTTTAATTACAGCAAAGCAAAATCTCAGAGCAGAGAAAGGCTTTACTTCTGCTGCTGAGTAAAGTTGCAGTAAAATGTCACCATCAGAGAGCAGTGAGAAAAATAGTCAAGCAGCACCTCAACATTGGCAACAGACAGCATCCTCAAAATGGTAAGAGATGATTGGTAGTCATTGGTTCACATAGCTCACTATAACTGGCAATGTACTTTTTGATTTAATCTCTAGATTTTGAGTCTGATTTTTTGTTATGTCATTCTCCTAGGAATTTTGCCCCTAGGTACATTTCCCCAGTCTTGGTCCCCAGATATTTCCCCCAAAGTCTTACCCTCATCCCAGACTTTTTTATTGAAAAGATCAATAAAACTGTTAAAGAATTAGCAAAATGGATTAAGGCCAGGGGTGGGAGGGCATGGACACAATTTATCAATATCTGGAAGGAGAGCGGGGACATCATTACAAATCTTCCAGACATTAAAAGAATGGTATGGAATATTCTTGCGCTAATAAATTCAACAAGTAGAATTAAAGAAGGTATTGAATATATTTAGTAACATTAAATATTTGTTATTACTTTCAATAATTTGAAATGGATAAATTCCTCGAAAACACAACCTATCAAAACTCACTCAAGAAAATAATAGGTAATATGAATAGTTCCATATCTATTATAGAAATTAAGTTTGTAGTCAGACACCTTTTCACAAAGAGAATTTGAGGCATAGATACCTTCACTGGTAAATTCTTTACAAACTTGCAGAAACAAAAGAGAAGGAAACACTTCTAAATAGATTATATGAGACCAACACTACTTTGAAACCAAAGCAAGAAAAAAAAAAAACAAGAAAAGATTGCTACATATTATATCCCTCTTTAACATGGTTGCAAAAATCGTAAACATGAAGTTGGCAAATCAAATCAAGTAATTTATAAAAAGGATAATACATCATGATCATGTGTAGTTTATCCCAGGAATGCAAGTTTGATATTATATTAAAAACCGCCAAAAATGTGATCACAATATTAACAAACTAAAAAACAAAACAAGCCAATTATCTCATAAAGTACAAAACATCACAAAATTCAATAACCACTTAGGATTAAAAAATTCACTTTCAGCAAATGAGGAACAGAGAGTAACATTCTCAAACTGATAAGGAAATCTACAAAAACCTTCCACTAACATCACATCTAATAATAAATGATTGAATTCCTCCCTCCCTGCAAGATCAGGAAAAATGCAAAGATGTCTGATTTACCACTTCTATTCAACTGTATACAGTAAGTCTTGGCCAATGCAAAGGTGCAAAAAAAAAAAAGAGAAAGAAATGGTATACATAACATTTCTATGCCAAAATATCATAATCTACCAAAAAGCTACTAGAATTAAATAAGCTTAGCAAATTCACAGAGGCAAAGATAATTACGCAAAAATCAAATGTATTTTGGAAATGAACAATTTTAGCAATGACAATTTCAAGTTGAAAATTTTAAATACTGTTTACAACAGCATCAAGAAATGCATAACACTCTGGGATTAATTAACAATATACCATTGAGAATTATTAAAGAAGATAAATACATAGAAAGGCATAGCATATTCAAGGGTCAGAAAACTCAGTAGTGTCCTGATGTCAGTTTTCACTAAATTGATCTATACATTAACTGCAATCTTCATCAAAGTTTAAGATGGCTTCTTTGTAGGAATTAATAAGCTGATTCTGAAATGTATGTGTAAATGCAAAAGACCAGAAATATTTAAAGCAATCTTGATAAAGCACAAAATTAGAAGTTACTCTAGCTTACCTAATATAGTCTTTATCTAAACACATCATAACCAAGACAGTGTGGTATTTGTCTATATGCATAGACACACAGACCAACTGACCAAAATAGAGAATCCAGAAATATACCACACATATATTTTCAATTGATTTTTGACAAAACTGCTAGATATCTAAAGGAGAAAGGATAGTCTTTCCAACAATGGTACTGGAACAACTGGATATTCTCATGGAAAAACATGAACATAGATTCTTAGTTTATGTTATATAGAAATATTAACTTGAAATGTATCACTTACCTAAATGTATAAGGTAAAACTAAAAATTTCAGAAGAAAACATAAAGAAAATGTCTGTAAATTTGGGTTAAGCAAAATTTTCTTGGGTAGGGCACAAAACTTTGAAATCATAAAAGAAAAAATTTGATAAATTGAAATTAATCAAAAAATTTTTAATTTGCTCTTAAAAGGACACTATTAAGAAAATGAAAAAGGAAAAGAAAAACCTGGGAGAAATGTTTCAAAACACATATTTGGTAATGGATTTACATTCAGAATACATATAGAATTCTTACAACTCAGTAAGAAAACAAAAATTCAATTGCAAATGGGCAAGAATATTGTATAGATACTTCAAGAAAGAAGTTATACATATTTACATAACCACATGCAAACATACTCAACATGATTAGTCATTATAAAATACAAATTAACAAACATAATAGGATACTGTGACACACTCACTAGAATTGCTAAAATTAAAATACTGACAATACCAAGTATTGGAGAAAATGTAGAGCAACTGGAACTTTCAAATATTGCAGATGGGAATGAAAAATAATTTAGTAATGTCCATTCTGATATAATATAACATGGACCACTCTTAAGAAATATAAGGTAGCTATGAAGGTATTGGGAAAATCTGAACATAATTTAAGCATTCAAAAATATAAAGAAATTAAATTAGTTTAGGTCTAATAATGAGAAACATAAAAAAATTTATGGATGGACCAACATGGTGCCTGAAATTTGCTTTGACATAATCATACACATTAGGGGTAGAGATATAACAATTTGATCATGGATTGATAATTGCTGAAGCAGAGTGAGAGTATATTGGATTCATTATACAGTCTCTCTACTTTTGCAAATGGTTATTTTCCACAATGTAAAATTTTAAAAGTTCACTGCATTCTGTATGAAGGTAATTATTCTAAAATATTATATGAGACTATTTGTCTCAATGTACCCTCCCTAGAATGAACTAATTAATTGCTTATTTTTTGCCAATATAATTATTTAAAATGGCATTTTATTGTTGTGTTAATTTCTATTTATTTGATGGTTATATTTACTGTACATTTTTAGTTCTTATTTATAGTTTTCTCTTCAGGCCAATAGTCTTTGATTCTTCTTTCTTTTTTGTTTTCTGCATTTATCATCTTCCCAAGTTCTGTTGGAAAAAAAAACCCAATATTACTAGGTAATATCTATTGGGTACTAGCTATTAACAAGGCATTTTGTCAAAGAAGTTATTATACATTAGCTCAAAGCAATAGAGCAATCCTATGGGTTAGGTTTCATTGCTCTCTGCACTTTATAGTTAAAGAAACAGAAGTTTAGTATGATTGTATAATTTACCAAAGGTCACACAGCTAAAAAGAGCCAAGGAGTTACATTTTCTCAAACTCCAATCAGAAATCTTCATCATTGTATGCTTCCTCTTTAACACTTTTGTATTTATTCCATTTTTCTCCATGTTCATTTTATACCCTAATTTAAGACCTAAGTCTTTTTCGTGGAAAGACTCTTCCTCTCACTTTATGCCTTTAATTTTGCTTTCTTCTATGCCTGTCTTTCTACTTATTACAAAGTATGAAATCACAGTTCAAATGCAACCTTCTTCATAAAGTTATATAGTATAGTGGTTAATATCATTGATTGTGTAGTCATTATCTGGGTTCGAATATTAATGTGCCATTCATGGGCCAAATGCCCTTGGACAAATTACTAAATATGTCTGTTTTCATTTTTTATGTATAAAATGAAACAATAAAACCCTTATTTACAAAACAGGAACAGACTCACAGACTTAGAGAACTAACTTATGGTTACCAGGGGGAAGGGTAACCATAAGTTAGTTCTAAACTACCCCCATATATATCATATATTTCAATTTCTTCCATTAGCATGATGCTTCACAAGATATCTGTTATGGAGTCATACCATAAAAAATGTTTTCTCTTTACATTGGCTGAATGTGCAGTGAACAAGACACAGTGATCCAGATGGCATGCGACTTAACTTGAATCAATACACAACTTTCTCCATTAGTGTGTCTTAAATATTCATTCAATAGTAATTAAGTCCTGCTACTATTGCACAAAATCTCCCATACACATAGGTTTTGGTAGATTAAATGTCAATTGTTATGGCATTCCTTAAAGAAAGAAAATCATAAGTTCAGCTATTCAAAATTGGCTTGACAGACATGCAATTTTTGATAAAACAATTCCATATATAATTTGAATTGCAGTCTAAAGTTTTGACATTCTTGACTCATCTGGTTCAATATCTTGATGGAAAATTATGTTCAGCTATAGCTATAGCAGTTATCATATTGTGGACACTCAGTATCTATCTGTTAAATTCAGCCAAGTTGATTCATCTTCTTTCATATATTCTTTTTTAAATAATATTTCCTCATGACAGAATAAGCTACTGCACTGAAGAATTATATGTATCAAATTGTCTTAATAGGATATAAAAACATTTCTATTTTAACAACAGCAACATGTATAATATTATATTTTAGTACAGATGTTAAGAAAACACTAATGAACTAGAAATAGAAATTTAAATGAAATATCTATAAATTAACAAATATAGCATCCCAAATGGGTAATGTTCTACTAAAAGAATATAATCTTACCAATATAAGATTTTTGTCTTGTCAAAGATTGCAAATTTTATTTCTCTTGACAACTTTTGCCCAAGAGTCCTAGTGTGTTAAGAGCCACCATGCATGCCAGCCTTGCTTCCAGAAGTTTTGGCTTGATGTTTCTCCAAGTTCTTCATATTCCTACGTAGACTAAAATGGAATCCATCTTTATCTTCTAGCCTACTAAAAAAATAGTAACATTTGGGTCAAATCCATGGAAATATTGTGCCCCACTTGACCAAATTAGACTATTAAAAAACAGGTGGCTAACCCCATGCTAGACCCCTGGCCAACATATTTTAATATGTATCACTTTTCAAATTAATGTTTTCTCTTGAATCCCTAATACTGAAGTTATTGCTTACTTTCAGAGTCAGAGATTTAGCTCTTCTTATTTCTCTTCAGACATTATTTGTCAATGCCATATAGAAACACACCTTTTTTGAGTTGCGCTCCCTGTAGAAAAAGTATCTTTCTTTCTGACCCAAGTCCTTTCTTTTTCATTTGAATTTTGTGAAATGTTCGGTTACAGCTATGAAGAACTTTGAGATTCCTCACACAGAACAATGTCAGTAGAGAGAATTAAGACATTGGTTTCTAGTACTGTAAGAGACTAAAATCTCTCTCTCTCTCTCTCTCTCTCTATATATATATGTGTGTGTGTGTGTGTGTGTGTGTGTGTGCGTATTATACTGAATAAGATAAAACTTCATAATTCTGAACTTAATAATTTTACATTTTATTTCATCTACTATTACAGGCAAATTGTGTCACTGTGTCACTATGAAACAGTCAGGGTGAACTTGTGAAAAGTAGCATCAAAAAATATGTATGAATACTACCTGATCCAATTTCCTAGAAACCATAGTAAATATTCTCTTTAAGACTGGATATGACTATCCTTTATTAGACTTGAACTGTATTCTGGGTAATTGTCCAGTAATAACCTTTGTTAAATTATACAAAGTCTTTACTTAACAGAGAACACAGACTCCCAACCACTAATATTATCATCATTCAAGATAATGAGCAACACAAACCATTCTATACCAATCTAAAAGCAATAAATGTCAAAGTAAAGAAGTATGCAATATTCTGGCCTGAAAGAACAAAGGACAAAAGTAATGATAATACCTCTTTACATTTGCAGTCTATTATATCATGCATAACAAATGATGCCGTAATTGCAGACAGTGTTATTTTAACAGGTTATAAGAAGATAGTGGGTGAGGTGAGAGGGTGTTTTGACTATTGCTGTGAAAAATGCTTCAAGCTTCTTAATTTAAAATAGCCAGTAAGAGGAGGATATCATTTTTAGAGTGCATTTGATTTTAGTTCTTCTTTGAGTTATATAAGCTTAAGATTTCAGTGTTTGATTAGTCATCCAATTCACTGGATTGGTGACTTCAAGGCAGTTGGAACATATAGGACCTAATACAATATATTTCTTAACCAAATCATCATCAGAATAAACAGGGAGTGGATAAATAATTTCTTAACTGGTCATTTCAAATGTTTTAGTAGAAATAAAATCCTGTTCCCCTAGTGAATGTTGAACAATAAAAATGATGCCCTACCCTACAGCATTACAGCTCATATATGTCTGTGTCTCTGTGAGGATCTCGGGTTTCAAGACTGTGTAGGGAAAGGGCACTGGGGCTACAAATGAGGAGTTCTTGGCTCAAGCTCTGATCCCTCCCCTGACTAATAAATAAAACTATTTTAAAATATATTTTTTGAGTGAAAAGAGACTTGAAGATCCTGTAGTACACATAATTGCATAAAATACAAAGATAGCCAGGAAATTCTCACTTGATTGGATTTTTCACACAACTTTTGTTCTTTAAACTTATCCTCTCAAATTTATCCAGAGACCTAGGGTGATGTGTAGATCTTTTGTAGATAAAGTCTATTGATATTTGGTGGAGATATCCCCCTTTTTATTAAGGCTTTGTTGGCATTCTGTAGTGACAATCCATCAGCCTGTCTTCTTTAAGTTCCTGCCCTCCCTCTGGACAGCACACCATTGATAATTGGGACAATATAAACCTTTAATTTGGAGATCATCTGGAGAGGTTGAAATTCTTTCTTAGTGTTTTCTCTTTTTGGTCCACAAACAAAATTACCTTTGTAATCTGTACATGTAGTAAACAGCATCCACAGGCTGGTTTTGATAGCAATAAAATAAAACATTTTTCCCCTTCAGGGTATGTACAAATAATCGCAATTTACATAAGAGTGATTCAATTCAATTTGTGAATAAACCACTGAGTGTAACTGGAAAACTCACTAAGAGAATGGAAACACTTTGCTTTAGAATAATTGCATTTGCTCCACCCTGTGGGTGTGGGATTCTCTAAGGTACCCTCTGCAGCTGGATTAGTTATGAGCTCCTGCCTCACAACTTGGTAAACATTCTCTGTCATCAGTCAGCCACTCCCTGTCGGCCTTGCTCCAAGAGCATCCCTGCACAGGTTGGTAGGTGATATTTTTGTACTACTCTGTGCATTAATCTCATCTCGTGCATTTCTTTAAAAAATCATGAGGGAATAATATGTCTTCATAGAGTTTGCATATAAATGAACAATACACTGAGAGATATGACCATTTCAGTCTCAGTATAGTTGCTACAGAGGAATACTTTTGTCTCAGTGAATTTTGTTTCAGAATTAATGGGATAATTTATTTATTTTCTTTCTTAAAAGGACCAGAATGCTCTGTATATATCAGTAATTTATAAATTACAGTACTTGTGAAAATAATACTTAAAAAAATTTAATTGAGCCAATATTCAGTGTACTTTCTTTAGAACTAGCATATTTTAAGCATGTCTTTGGAGGCTATACTTATTTTCTGAGTGGACTTGTTACAAAATTCAATATCTTTGCTTTTCTCCTTTTAAGAGAATTGTTTATTTTGAATAAATGAAAGAAATTTTTTAGGAGTGTTCATCTCTGGCAAGTACAGTCTAAATTTCAGCTGATGATGTTTACCTTTGATACTATCAGACTCTTATTTAGTCATCTGTGGAGTCCCTTCCAGTACACTCCCTTTCATCTGTCATGAGAACAATCTGATAAACTTACTTAGAGACTGATGATTGCAATAGTGTTTAATATTTTTATTAAATTAAATTTACTAAATAATACTTTAGCAAATAATATCTCAAAGCATAAAGCTTTTATAACTCCATCTTCTCAGAAAACCATTTTTCTGGTAGAACTTTTTGGCACTAAATCAAAATCTGTAAGGTATTTTCTGTTGTACATAGGAGGATTCCTTTTTTAATGCTCTAAAAGTATACCACATATATGGCCTATTGAGAGTATAATTTGTCTTTTACTAGATATTTCTCACTTGACTCTATGCTCATTAATGGCAAGTATCTGTGTCTTTTACATATCATATCTAATACTTAGAACTTAATAAATATTCTGTATTATTTCTCTATATAATAAAAACAAAAGAAAGTCTTTGTCATTCCAGATTAATGTGGCTGCTATGGCCAGGCAAAGTGACAAATTCAGGACCAAACACAATATTTTTTATTTTAGGGATTTTGTAGTATTTAAATCAATTTTCAAGTTGTAAAGTTGGGTCTGAAATAATTAAGAAAACCAAGTATTACAGACATACTGGCTAAAACAAAAATTTTTGAACTGACATTTCTTTAAAACTACTAATTTATAACTCTCTAATCACAAAGGGCCAAATTCTGCTCTCACATATTCAGATAAGATAATCTGTGTTTACTACAGAAGTTCAGAATAAGTTCTTGACAGCACAATTTAGCCCAGTGAGTTTAATTAAAATTAATAACCCATTATGGTGCAGTCATTATTTGGAAGGAAGGAGGTAAGATTACAGATCCAGACTTTAGTAAAATAGTCAAAATTAGAGGGAAATAGTTTTGGTAATAAAACGATTCACTGATGCTGCTACTTTAAGTAATTTTAAAATTCACTTTTAATGTTTCTGAAGAAAATAGAATCAGTTATTGCATTCTTTCCTACCTGAAGCTACCAATTAATATGGTGCTTGCATTTTTAATTAGCATAAACCTTCTCACTCCAACTTCAAAAAGCACATTAAGGTTTAAGGCAATTTAAAACATATTTCTAACATTATCTTAAAAACTGTGTCTCTAGTACTGATTACTGACTGTCCTTTCCATTTGGCTCTAGATTTTGCTACAAAAGTAGAAAATTGGTTACATTTGAATAGTTGGATGCATTCCATAATTTTCATAGTATATCCAAAAGTTCATTTGATTCAGGCCATTTAAAAAAAAGATTTTAAAAACAAACACAATTTTCCATTTATTTCCTCAAAAAATACAATGCATGTTTCGAAAAAGTGAGCAATTTGTTGGGAAAAAATAACATGTCTGCTATTTCTAAGACAAAACAGAACAAAATAGCTGAATATTTATTTGTTATTGTGTAGCTGAGTATTAACAGCTGTAATTTATGCAACATTTAACTTGGTGTTAGGCAATTACTATACACACAACCTGAAAACATAGGAACTAATTTCCCTGTTTACAGATGAGGAAATTGAGGCAGAAAGATACTTTTAAAAATTGCTCAAGGTCAGATACTTAAAATTAAACCCAGTTTTGCCTAAAGTCATCCTCCCCCTTCTACGCATGACACTTCACTGAATCAAACCACACTGTGAACAATTTTGTTTGCAGTCCTGAAGGTGTGAGTCACCAAGCATGGAGAGAGTACAATGGCTCAGTAATCAAAAATCATAAGGGAGAGATATCCTAACAAACTGCCCCAGATGGATGTAAATTTGGCTTTAGAATAGAATATGAGAATCTATCCAGAGAAAGAAGAAATTGTTTTTTTCTCTCTTTCCCTGTGTTTGGTAGAAGGTGGATCCAGGCTGATTTTTCTTGAAGTTAAAAGCCACTATGAAAGAAATAATGTCCTTAACAATAGTGTTTTTATTTTAAGTTAAACACTTGCATAATAAAAACCAAATAATATAGTGGTTTCTTCTGGATATTATTCAGGAGAGTGCTGATATCAACCTAACATATTATTTCAAACTTGGTGAGCTGAAGAACTCTTTGCAAAAATGAAATTGCAAGTATTAAGAGCAATATGTACAAGTTAAAGCAGAGTCTTGTTTGGATGGTGGGAAGAGGTGAGCTGAATCTACCATCCAACCATCTCTCTTCAATGATTCCAGAACAGGAGTGTCTCTACAGGATCACTTGGTGCTTCACATCAGAATTGTTTTGGAATCTATAAGCCAGATTTTCAAAATGTAAATTTGTAATATCCTAAGGGTGTATCAGTTACATTTTAATTTTCTCTATATGGCAAAAATAAAAATTATTTAGATAGCCAAGCAAAACTTATGTGTTCCATTAAAATAAATGAAGGTCAAGCCTTTAGCAGACAGATTACGTTCAATAATTAGTGAGTAGATTATGGCCATTAGTTCCAGTAATGTGAAGCCTGGATAGAGTCTCAAGACTGAGAGAAGAATGGACTATGAAAGGAAGGTTTGGAAAAACAGGATGTATCTCTAAGACTAAGATGATGTATCCTACAAGAAAATAAGGAACCTAAAAACAAAGTAATAGACCACTTGGTAAACTTTCTCTAATGCCTCTCATTTTCTTGCCTTTGCAGTATCTCTTTACTAGGTTTCCTTACAGTTAACATGACTTTTCTTTCCTCTTTAAAGTATACAGCTAAATCCATTTATTTTCTATCTTAAGGAGAAAAGCTTAGGTGGTTATATTAGTTTTATGTAGCTGCTATAACAAATTGCAATGAATTTATTTGGTAATTTATTTAAAAACAAATTTATTTTCATACAGTCCTGAAGACTGGAGGTCCAAAATCAGTTTTGCTGGGCTAAAGTCAGTGTTGGCAGGGCAGGTTCCTTTTGGAGGCTTAGGGGAGAATCTTTTTTCTTTGCCTTTTCCACCTTCTGGTGGCCACCAGCATTCCTCGGTTCATGGCTTCTTCCTCCAATAACTTACTTTCATAATCACATCTCCTAATTTCTCTTTTGCAGTTAAATCTCCCTCTGCTTCCCTCTTATGAGGCGTCTTACGATTACATTTAGGGCCCACCAGAATAATTGGATAATATGTCCCTCCCAAAATCCTTAACTAAACCACATATGCAAAGTCACTTTTGCCGTATAAGGTGATACTCACAGATTCTAAGGATTTAGAACCTGGACATCTTTGGGAACTATATACAGCCTACTACAATGATTTTTACCAAAGATTGTGTATGTGTTTGTGTGTGTGTCCTAATTAAACCAATTTTCATGTGAGGATAACAAATGAAGGTTGTGTTTATTTGGACAATCAGGATAACACTACAGATTTCCAATTTGTCGAATCAGATATCTTAAGTAATATTTTTAAAAGTAAATTCTCCATAATTGTTTTAGTTCCAGATTTCACCATGGGGAAACTCTCTACTCTGAGAGAGATATGACTAGTTCATATGATGTTTGGAACAGAATTGCAAATTATGTGGATTATGTTCTATTTCTTGCATTCCTTACATCCCTTTATGTAAGGAAGTGTGGTCAGCCTTTAAGAGCCACAGATGATGGCCAGGACAAAAATGTGGACCTCGGTCCTATAATCACAAAGAGATGAATTCTGCCAATATCCTAAGGGATGTTGGAAGCAGATCATTCCTCAGTTGAGCCTATGATGAGACTGTAGCACAGGTAAATATCTGAATTACAGCCTAGTAAAACCTTGAGCAGGAGATAAAGGTAATCCATGCCTAGATGTCTGACTTTCAGAAACTGAGATAAAAAATTGGGTGTGGTTTCAAGCCACAATGTTGTGGGAATTTGTTATGCAGTAATAAATATTAATACATGTCCTTATTTCTCTATTCTCCTCCTTTCAATTTCTTTGAATTTTAAATGCAGTAAGAGTATCTTAAGCAAATTTTATTACATCTGGAATTGGCATTTTATTCACTTGTTTTTCATTTTCCTTCAATTAATACAGTCAAAGGTGATGCAATAAGAAATTCTTGGTATATATACCAATATAAATTTAGAAGAAAATAATTATTTTTTTCTAAAAGTTTATTCCATAGTTTTAAAGCTTGAAAAAGTTCTAGTCACTTTGTTTTACTTAAAAATCTTTGGTTGGGGAGTGAGGTCAATGAACAAAACAGAAATTCTAGAGCTAAAGAATACAATAATTGAATTGAAAAATTCACTAGAGGAGGAACAATGAGGAAAAGTGAAGAAAGCCTAAGGGACATCAGCATGATCAAAAAACACATTATGGGAGTTCCAGAAGAAGAAGAGAGAAAGGGGCAGAAAGCTTGCTTGGAGAGATAATGGCCAAAAACTTTGCAAATCCATGGATGGAAATTGACATTCAAATTGAAGATATTCAAAAGTCCCAATGAGGATGAACCCAAAGAAGCCCAGACCAAGACACATTATAATCAAACTATCAGAAGTCAAAGACAGAGAGAAAACCTTGAAAGCAGCAAGAGAAAAGTGACATCATGCCCAAAGGATCTCCATTATTATGAGATTTCTCAGCAGAAACCTTAGAAACCTGAAGGGATTAGAATGATATATTCAAAGTGCTGAAAGAAAAAAAAATTGCAAACCAAGAATACTGTATCTGTCAAAATTGTCCTTCAAAAATGAAGAAGAAGGGTTCTGTAAAGATAGCTGAGTAAGAAACACCAAAATTCTGTCTCCCCACCTAGAAAGAAATTGAACTGGCAGAATCTGTCTGATGGTAACAATTTTGGAAAGCTGGAGTGTACTGAAGGCTTGAAACTTCTAGGGGAAGACATGAATAGTAATTGGTGGTTAATTTTAGACAATTCAGCGCTTATCTCAGTAGTAGCTGTTTATCTCCCACCCCTCAGCCCCATGGCAAACAGCTTTGCATGTATTTCTGGAGCAACTTGCACACAGCTTATAGAAGACAGGGTGAGCAGACCAATTTACATATTGTGGGATTACCAGAAAAAGAAGGCAAAAGGAAAAAGGCAGCAAAAATATTTGAAGGAATAATGGCTGAAAATTTCACACATTTGATGAAGGACGTGAATATAAACACCCAAGATGCTCAACAAAGTCCAAGTAGAATGAACTCAGATACCCACACTGAGACACATTATAATCAAAAGGTTGAAAGCCAAAGATAAAAAGGGAATTTTTAAAGCTGCGAGAGGCTATTTATCACATACAAAGGATCCTTAATAAGATTATGAGCAGATTTCTCATAAGAAACACTGGAGGCTGGAAGGTAGTGGGCTCATACATTCAAAGTGCTAAAGTGGCATGAGCCCGTTGGGAGACAAAGGATGGGGATTAAAGGGGCTGCAGCAGAAGTCCAGACCAGCAAGGTTGATGCCTGGTTCAAGGATGCAGCTGTGGAGACGAAGCACAGAGTGCAGATTTGCCGGAAGACGGGTGAGCATCATTTAAACAGAGGATTAAATAAACCAACACATATGGAACGGTTTTGTAAACTGTACACATTCCAGTATGATTTCAATTAGGACTGTTTTCATCAACTTTATTTCTGGGCCCATCAGCTTATATCTGGTAAAACTGCCTTCAAAAGTGAGGGGGAAATTAAGACATTCCCAGATAAACAAAAGCTAAGGGAGTTTGTCACCACTAGACATTTCCTGCAAGAAATGGTAAAGAGAGTCATGGTCATGCAGGTTGAAGTGAAAATACATTAGACAATAATTCAAAGCCATATGAAGAAATAAAGATCTCAGTAAAGGTAAATACATAGGGAATTATGAAGTCTAGTACTGATACAGCAATGGCATTTAACTCCACCTTTTGTTTTCTATAAGATTTTTAAAAACTAATACATAAAAATGCATTATGATTTTAGATACACAATGTACAAAGATGTAATTCTGTTACATCAGCAACCAAAAGGGGTGAGACAGAGTTGTTAAAGGAGCAGCATTTTTATACGTTATTAATGTTAAGCTGGTATAAATTCAAATTAGAGTGTTATAGCTTTAAGATGTTATATATCATCCCTGTGGTAACTACAAAGAACATAGCTAAAGCATATACACACTAAATAAATAAATAAATAATGTAGATATTTTACTAAAAAAATCAACTAAATACAAAAGAAAGCAGTAATGTAGGAAATAAGGGACGAAAAACATATAAAGCATATAGAAAAGAAATAGAAAACTAATAGAAGTAACTCCCTCCTTAACAGTAATTACTTTAAATGGGTTATGGACTGAATGCTTATGTCCCCTCCAAATTCAAATGTTAAAGCCTTAACCCTCAATGTAATAGTATTTGGAGGTAGAACCTTTGGGAGGTACTTAGTTTTAGATGAGATGATGAAGGCTGGGGCCTCATGATAGAATTAGTGCTCTTATGAGTAGAGACCAGAGAGCTTGCATTCTCTCTCTCCACCATGTGAGAACACAGCAAGAAGTCAGCCTTCTGCAAGGCAGGGAAAGGGACCAGGAATTGAATCAATCAGCACTTTGCATGTGGATTTCTTAGCCTCCAGAACTGTGAGAAATGAATTATTGTTTAGTTACCTTGTCTATGGTATTTTGTTATAGCAACCCAAACTGACTAATAAAAAATTTAAATGGATTAATATTTCCAATAAAATGACAGAGATTGGCAGAATGGACAAAAACCATGATACAACTATATGCTGTCTACAGGAGTCATGTTAGATCCAAAGACACAAATAGATTGAAAATTAAAGGATGGAAATGGACATTCCATGCAAATGGTAGCCAAAAAAAGAGCAGGTGTGGCTATATTAATGTCAGACAAAGCAGACTTAGAATCAAAAAAAGCTTACAAGAGATAAAGGATGACATTATATATTAATGAAAAGTTCAATACAGCAATAAGATATATAAAAATTATAAACATTCATACAACTAATAACAGACCATCAAAATATATGAAGCAAAAATTGACAGAATTGAAAGGAGTTCAACAATAATAGTTGTAGACTTCAATACCATACTCTCAGTGATGGATAGAACAATCAAACGAAAGATAAGTAAGGGAATAAAGGACTTGCACAGTAAAATAAACTAAAAGATCTAACAGACATATACGAAACACTCTACCTAACAACAACAGAACACATTCATCTCAAATATATTTGGAACATTTCCCAGGATAGACCATATGTTAGGCCACAGATTGTCTCAATAGATTATGAAAATTTTATGCATCAAAACACACTTCTCTATCAGGAGAGTAAGAAGGCAATCCACAGAATAAGAGATAATATTTGAAAATCACTTCTGGTTAGAGATTAATATCCAGATATATAGAGAACTCCTAAAACTCAACAACAAATAAAAATAAAACTGATTCAAAAATGGGCAAAAGACTACAATAGAATTTTTTTCAAAGAAGATATACAAATATCCAATAAGCACATGAAAAGATGCTCAACATCACTAATCATTAGTGAAATGCAAATCAAAACTGCTATGAGATACCACTTCATACTCATTAGACTGGTTAATCAGAAAATAACAAGTATTGTTGAGGATGTGTAGAAATTGGAATCCTTGTGCACTCTTGGTGAGGATGTAAAAAAGTACAGCTACTGTGGAAACAATATGGTGATTCCTCAAAGAATTAAAAATAGAATTTCCATAAAATCCAGCAATTCTACTTCTGGGAATATACTCGAAAGAATTCAAAGCATGGTTTAGAAGAGATATTTGTACACCCATATTCATAGTAGCATTACTCTCAGTAGCTAAAACGTGGAAGAAACCTAAGTGTCCATGACAGATGAATGGATAAGCAAAATATGGTATATAGATACTATGGAATATTACTGAACCTTAAAAAGGAAGGAAATTCTAACATATGCTACAACATGAACCTTGAGGACGTTATGCTAAGTGAAATAAGCCAGTTACAAAAGAACAAATAATTATAATTCCCTTTATATGAGGTACTCAGAGTAGTCAAAATCATAGGGACAGAAAATAGAACGGTGGTTGCCAGGGGCTGGGGGAAAAAGGGTGTAGGGAGTTTTTATATATTGGATGTAGAGTTTCCATTTTGCAGGATGAAAGAATTCTGGACATGGTTACACAACAATATTAATGTACTTAATGCCACTAAACTGTACACTTAAAAATGGTAAAGATAATAGATTTAATGTTATTTGCATATTACTGCAATTAAAAATGGAAAAAAAATTAAGGAGAACTAACTACTTTCCCAGATAAACAAAAGCTGAGAAAGTTCATCACCACCAGGCCTACCTTATAAAACATGCTAAAGGGAATCCTGAAATGAAAGGATGCTAGACATTTACATGAAAGAATGTGCAAATATAAAGCTCGCCAGTTAAGGTAAATATATAGACAAATACAACATATTGTAAGATATTAAAAATGAAAAAAAAATCTCAAATCAACAACCTAACTTCACTTGTCAGGGAACTAAAGAAAAGAAAAAGAAAAAAACTAAAAGCCCAAAGTTAGCACAAGGAAGGAAATAATAGAGATTAGAGCAGAAATAGAGAATGCAAAAACAATAAGAAAAAAATCAACAAAACTAAGAGTTGGTTTTTATGAAAGATCAACAAAATTGGCAAGTTCTTAACTAGACAACTGAGGAGAAAAGAGAGAAGACTCAAGTACCTAAACTCAGAAATGAAAGAGGAGACATTACAACTTCAGTCACATTTTTAAAATATATTTTCCCTGACCGTTCATTTCTTTTTTCAGTAGCCATATGGTGTTTGTTTCAAAACGTTATTTCTATTCCAGATTGCTTGTGATTTTAATCCATGTCTAATTGCTTAGTTTAAGGGGCCCACCAGGAATACAGTAGGTCCCCTTTGATGTTAATCATCTTTCTCTTTCAAATCTGAACCCATTTCTGAACTTGCATATCTTAGTGAAAGATAAAATAATTGTTGCCTTTGTCTTTTCTTAATCCTCACATATAATGTCTCACTAGATACCATTAATCCTATTTTCTAAATACCCCTCTTTCATGTTTACTTTCAGGCCACTGCTATCAGACAATTATAATATCTCCCCTGAATTAAAGAAGCCTCCACACTTTTCTTATTGCTTCCATAAATCCATTCTCTATGCTGCAGCCAGGATGATGATTCTTGAGATATAAGATATAAGCAAATATCTCACTTGCTTAACACTTCAATGGTTTTTCCATTGCTTTTAAGATAAAGTCCACTCTGACATGGCTTATATAGCCTGTGAGAGAGCCTCTTTAGCAGCATCCTCCTTCAGCCACTGCCCAACATCTTTTACTTCTTCCCATCCAACTCCTTTCTATAATCCAACCAATAAAATTGTTGTATAAATCATTGACTTCCTCTCCTGTTGCCTTTTAATATATGGTTATGCCAGTCATGACCCTGCCTCACCCCAACTCTACCTACTCTTATTAGTCCACAAAAATTAGCAGAAATTTTAGAAGATAATAGAAATTAACTAAATAATTAAATTTGAATGAATAAATAAGAATATATATTTAACTTTTAAAAAGCAAATGACTCAGAATGCTTGTGCAATTTTGTAAAAATAGGTTTTTTTAACTTTCAAGTGTTATTGATAACATACAAAGCTATCAAAAACGTTCTGAGAATTTTAGATTCTACTCAAACAAATTCTGATGTCTTTTATTAAAAGTTTCTCTGAGTCATATATCAGAATATGGGTGTCACAGTTAAATAAAATGTATGACACATTTTATGAAAATTGTTATTTACAAAATCTACAAATCTGCCTTATTTGCTTCCTTTTCCTTTTCCATATATGTGCTTCTTCAAATAGTTCATAATTTGCTGACAGAATAAACATAGTTTTTCTAGGGAACTTTTAAGGAGGTTTCTTTAGGACTGTTCTTGTGTGGGAATAAGGAGAAGAGAAATGATCTTTGTTTCTTGAGTAAATACGAATATATTTTTAGAGTAATAAAAGTAAAATTTGTAGAGTAAAATATATAATAATTATATTAAAATCGTTATATTATCTCATTTTAAAGAAAAAAATTGGAATGAACAAAATTGTAATCACCATAAAAATTAGTTGGTTAGATGCTATAACTTGTAAGTATCATTTAATATTTAAGTTTCACATAGCTAGTGAAATGGCTACATTTTTTTATTTCCTTGTATTCTGTAGAGAAGAATATTGCTTAACCTAGTATAGACTGTTTTAGCACTTGGGAAGCATTTCAACATTAGATATGTTATAAACATATGTTGATTTAAGTCCAAAATAAATGCAGTATTAATATAATTCTTATTGTATCAAACAAAAAATTAGCATAAAAAATTCACCCCAGACAAACAAAGATAGAATGGTGAAAATGTTGAACAGTGATTTTAGAAGAATGTGAAAGCAAGCTGGATCATATTGATAAGCATTCCCCTCCCTTCTCCCTCTCTGCATCTCTGTGTTATTTTTTAGAAACAAAAGTGATTTCTTCATTTTGTTTAACTCAACCATGTAATTATTGTAATCCTTCTATCTCAGTTAGCTTTCCTATTGAACTGTATTGATGAACTATCATAGGTAGTTTCAGTTGATACAAACACAATATGTAGGCTGCCCTTCTCAAATATTGCTGTTACTTGGAACAATGTTTATCAGCAGGGAATCAGCTCAGGCTGCATGGATCACAAGTTAATGTCAATTGACCCTGCTATTTCTTATCTAAAACTGAAAATTTTCATAATCTGGAAAAATATATAGGAGTGCATCCAAACTACTCATTTTATAAATATGACGCTGTATCCTCCACATTATTTTATAAATTTATTTCTCATTTTATCTGGTGAAAGAACAGTCTTAAATGCCAAGTTAACATTTTTTGTTCATAGATGCTTTCATACGAAGTTGAGTAAGATTCAGAAAGCTTATATAATTATGACACAATCATAACATCAAAAGTATTGCTTTCATTTTAGAAACCCTCTAGAAAGCGTATAACACTCCAGGTTTTATTGTAAAAGAAAAAAATGTTCCATTTCCAGGGAATTTTTTCCTAAAATAAAACTATTTGGTTTTCATTCTTCTATTTCTATTGTTTAGTAGTCCCACCATTGGTATATCAAAAGTTCATAGCACTTACATTATCCATAAATATATTATCCATAACATATTATCTGTAACATATATGACAATATATGTTGTCAGTTGTTTGTTCACATTTCACAACTTTGATTTCTCCTCAAAGAGAGATGGAACTGTCTGTCCCTGGAGCTAGAGATTTTCAAACCTGGAATAAGTTAAACTGCCAGTGACCAGGAAGTTTATAGAACTTCTGTGTATTATACTGACAGATCCTCTCTAGCACACCCAGCATTTCTCTTTAGGGCGATCTACACTTTATAATCCTGTTATGAGGAAGAATATGAAGGTGTTCTTATCTGCCTTTCCGTTCAACCTGTAGTCATATATAACTTCATCATTACTTCTTTTCTCAGCCATCCCAAATACTGAGAACATAAGCAGGACAAGAAAGGGTTTGGTAGCAGAGCAGTCTCATCGTTCAAAGTGAATTAATTTTAAAAAAAGAAAATTTGAATATTTTGCAAATAAGATGCAATAAAACTCTCTGCTGGTGATCAAAGTTATTCAGATAGAAAAGAGGAAAACAAAACATATCTTCAAAGTGAAGAAACTTCTGTGCTGTCATTGATTAGGTGAACAGGAGCTTTTTCTTTTCAATCAAATAGGTAATAGTATTTCCCATCATGTTATGGACGAAGAATGATATTTAAAAATAAGTTGTTTTTGTTTTGTTTTGTTTTGTTTTTCGATACACGGGCCTCTTACTGTTGTGGCCTCTCCCGTTGCGGAGCACAGGCTCCGGATGCGCAGGCTCAGCGGCCATGGCTCACGGGCCCAGCCGCTCCGCGGCATGCGGGATCCTCCCGGGGCACGAACCGGAGTCCCCTGCATCGGCAGACGGACTCTCAACAACTGCGCCACCAGGGAATCCCAATAAGTTGCTTTTTATATCTTAAAAAACAATGTATTTTTCTCTTACAGTGACCACACTATCTTAAAAAGTAAGGCAAAAAAAATTTCCTCCACAAAATAAATAGTTAAATGAAGGCATTTTGTCTTTAAGTTTTCTGATGTCATATTTCTTGAGAAAGATTTATTTTCTTACCAGTTAGAAATAGGTATCATTTGCATCTTTTGCATATATACATCACACACATTCACAGTAACATGCAACCCATGATTTTGAAGCAATGGGCCACATTGGGTAGCCCTTTATACTCGTGAGGGATGAGTCATGGCTTATACAGTTGACCCTTGAAAAACATGGGTTTTAAGTGCCCAGGTTCACTTATACACAATTTTTTTTTACTAAATACGTACTACAGTACTACACAATCAGCAGTTGGTTGATTCCTAGGATGTGGAACCACAGATACAGAGGGCAGACTGTAAAGTTATTTGCAAATGTTTGACTGTGGAGGGTCAGTAGCTATAATCCCTGTATTGTTCAAAGGTCAGCTAATAGTCTCATTTTGTTAGGAATGTGTGGCTTAAACCAATGGTCTGGCTTCTTTTATCCCATCACTACCTTACATTTAAGGTAATTTGTAAACTAATGGGATTAATGTTTCTAATTTACTTAACCCTCCTTTGTTATAGTGAGAGAATAAAAAAGTGAAAATGTACACATAATGAAAGTGGATACATTAAAAGTACAAGATGAAGTACAAATGCAGCTATGCTCATTTAAAAATAATTATTGATGCCTCATGAGTCAAATCCTATTTTCAGAAAATATAGCTAAGAAAATATAGTAAGAACCTGCTGCTCTAGCTTGATAGATTCTAAAATACTAATTTTTCTGCCAAATCAATGTCACCCAACCAAGATGGCCTTAACTTTATCCTCAGTTTGACTAAATTACACAGACGTTTTTCTAACTCTAGGCCCCTGAACTCCAAAAGAATATTTACTTTTGAAAACTTGTAAATTCTTTCTCTATCCCTTTGATATGTCAATCTTTGTTTTTTAAAAATTCTTTCCAGTTTTAGAATTCATGAATGTCTTTCTCAAGGACCTGAGAGCCATCTCTGAAATACTTGCTGTAATCACGTGAGATAACAACCCTATATCTTGCTCCAAGTCATAAAACTACCCACTGTCATGAAGATAGAATGTATACTAATGTTACCACTAGTAAGCACAGATGGCCTATGATCTCCCCACCCCAGTTCTTAACACTCTCTACCCTTTTGTTTCAGTGGAGTTGAGCTCAGACTCAGTTCTGGCCTTTACCTCTTATTTCAATAGCCTTGAATAAAGTCTTCCTTGCCTGTTTGACTTTTTCCAGTGCAACCTTTGCTTTGATTCACACCTCCAATGCTTTATCAATGAGTGTTGCATGTCTAAGTTAATATGGTCTTTTGCATAGGTCTATATGGCTGACTCTAGCAGTGAAAACAAGGGTAGAATAACTAAAGTTCACTCATTGCCCTCTTTGATGAACATAAAAATCCAGACTGGTGATTTTAGTGTCTGGAAATTTTGGACCGTGTCAATGTATACATATCCATAACACTAGTTAGAAGCTTTGTGGGTTTTTTTCCTTAACACATTAAATATTAAAATTTTAGTTATTATAAAAATGATTATTTTTTAAAAGCTCATAGAGACTTCTTTTTTCATTCCTATTTTAAAAGGCTTATGGTTCACAGCAAGAAGAATTACGGATGAACTCATTAAGGTCTTTATCATATGTAATTAGTTGTAATCAATATCTCCTTAGAATATTTTTAGCCTTTTAGTAAAGACAATATTCTTAAATTCCACTTGCATGTTAAATATGCAAAGGTACTAATGATCAACCAATCAAGGCTCTTGTTTTGCAGAAAAAGAAACTGAAGCTTATAAGGATTAGATAAACTCTTCTAAGATTGCACAGTTACTTATATGCAGAGCTGGACCTAGGGCTAAGATGGGGTTTTTTTGATTTTTTGTTCAGTTTTTTTGTTGCTTTTGTTTTGTTTTTTTTTCCAATTTCCAGGCCAATAACAATAACTCAGTGAAGTCAGATGTTATCAATTAATTAACATAGTGACATGATTTGTTTGTAATCTTAGTGCAGAAAGTCACCAGAGTGTTTGTTTAAAAAGGTAAACTTTTCTGTGTATTTAATTTGCTCTCTTCACATCTATACTTGTAGCAACTACTTCTACTGCTAAGGGAATTTGTCTAGGCTCAAAAGTGTGAGACAGACTCATTGTGAAACTGTTTTTTTTAAACATCTTTATTGGAGTATAATTGCTTTACAATGGTGTGTTAGTTTCTGCTTTATCATTGTGAAACTGTTGATTACTCGAATTAAATTCTTAGACCATGTACCTTTTATTTAAAATCAGCCTCATGATGGAAATGTATGCCTTGCTTAAATGTTTTTATTGTCTTTAGCCCTAGTCACTCAAAGACCTGCTAAGGTGATAAGAGTTGATCTAGTAAAATAATTCCCATTTCAGCAGAAATTATGTTGCTCAAAATAAGAAAGTTACTTTGGAATATATTCTTGTGGACCTTCAAATCTCACTATACCCACTGCTATCTAATCTAAGAGAGTTGAGAGCGAGTACTAATATGTTCAGAACATTCTAAGACCAAGCAAGTGTTCAAGATGAACAGAAATAAGAATTTGCTTTTAAATTAAATGTAATCAGTGACATATTTCATTTCCTGAAAGTGACTCATCCCAATGTCAACTATAGTTTTTCTACCAGATAATAATCTATAATTTGAAATTATGAATGTTGGATATAAATAGTCATTTGCTGTGTCTTCTACAAAGGTTACATTTATTGAAGTTTATTCTCTATGTGATGGCGGTTCTGGGTGATAGTTGGAGGGGAGAGAAAAATATTTCAGCATTTGTATTTGTGAAAGGACATTGAGAGTAGTCATATTTATTTTAAAATATCCAGGGCTTCCCTGGTGGCACAGCGGTTGAGAGTCCGCCTGCCAATGCAGGGGACACGGGTTTGTGCCCCGGTCCGGGAAGATCCCACATGCCGCGGAGCGGCTAGGCCCGTGAGCCATGGCCACTGAGCCTGCGCATCCGGAGCCTGTGCTCCGCAACGGGAGAGGCCACAGCAGTGAGAGGCCCGCATACCGCAAAAAAAACAAAAACAAAAACACCAAAATGTCCAGTCTGCTTGGGAATAGTAATAATATTACACTTTTTTTTTTCAATTGTAAAATGTTTCTTTAAATTTCTGGTATAGTTTTATGAGTAAAGTAACCATTTTATAATAAGCTCCAACATTTTAACAGAAACAAGTGACATTTAATATAAAATAAAATAGTAGTTGAGACCATGGCTGTGATTTCAGTATGACCAGCATTCCATTTTATTTGCCCCAGCATGTCTTTTTCACACCTGATATTATTTGTCTCCTTCCTTAGTTACGAAGCCAAGTGAGAGAACAAATACACAGGTATATTTGTACTGATCAAACAGTTCAGGTAAGGGGTTTTCAGCAGAAACGTTTTGGTAACTAGCTCCTTACATCACTGCAATAAAATATATGGATGCTGAACGAAAAAGATTTTTTTAAAGAGTTGGGAAAAAATCTGCAGGGAGTTTGAAAGGAGCCCCAAAACCCAGCCATTAGGGTCTTAATTATAATGATGTCACTTTACTAATTATTCTTACTACTCACTCTTCCCACCCACCCCTCTCCCATTTTGTTCACCTTAGTCTTTGACTATGGATCATTTCATATTCAATCTCTGTTTTGAATTTTCCTCTTGACCCAAACTTTCTACTAATTGAATATATTCAGGGTGATTAGAAATACTCAGAGCAAACAGCTAACTTTCCTTGGTTAAAAACTTATCAGTTTTTCTAAATTGTTCCATTTACGAACACAGGGAAGTATATTTCACCTGAGAGTAAATTTAATAGCAAAAAGGAATCAATAAACTGCCCCCAAAGAAGTGTTAAAACCCCTTTATTTATGTTTTTTAATTTTTTTTCCACTGAGAATATTTTGTAACTCACCTTTTAGCCTTGAGGTAACGTCAGACTCTTTGGATCTAAGGCCAACTCTGAGCTTTCAGTAAAAATGTAAATTGGTCCATGCTTTTAACATAATAGTCCATTCAACTCAGGTTGGGTACAGATCTGTAGCTTCACTCCATTCTGAGGCTGAATAAAGAGTAGTTATGGGGATTTTGATTTCTTTGGTGACCTTAGAGTAGTCTTCTACGACATAAGCAGGCTTTTTCCCAGAGGATTTAAGCCTTTTGTATTAGTTTCCTATCCCTGATCTAATAAATTAGCACAAATGTAGGGGCTTAACACAGCATGCATTTACTATTTCACAATTCTGGGGGATCAGATGGTGTCAACAGGTCTGCATTCCTTTTGGATAGCAATGGCCAGTCCAGTCTCTCTTACATCCCACACTCTGACAAATACTCTTTGGCCTCCATCTTTCATATTTAAAGATTCCTTGTGATTACCTTGGGGCTACCTTGATAATCCAGGATAATCTATTTCAAGGTCATCTGATTAGCAACCATATGAAAACTAATTAATTCCTAATTAATTAGGTTGCCATGTAACCTAACATGTGCTTATGTTCTGGGGCTTTGGAAGGGTGGTGATGGGGACTTTATTCTTCCTATTCTTCACAGATTCTTAGTTAGTCCTAACTCTAGGTGAACAGTTCCTGTTTTTAAAGGGATTGGAGAAAATATAACAGCTTCAGTTTTCCTCAAGGAACTAATCCTTTCTAATCAAACAACACTGGGAGCAGAGGTGGGAGGTATTCTTAATGTCCAAATTAGGAATAATTTTCCTCTTCCTAGAAAAATGAATTAGTTTATCTCCATTGATACAGGTGAAGCATGACTATCTCCAATCTAGATGGTCCAGGGGGACAGTGGTGGTGGATGTTGTGTGTGGTGGGCAGTTATTGTTCACTTTCCAAAATATTAGTCTTCATTTCCTGTGATTTTGTTCTACTTTGAGATGTGACAAAGTCCCTAGGAACCTGGGTTATGATAGTGTTAAAATATTCATAAATCCTGATTTCCTTATCATTTAATTTTTACCCCTTCTACACTTTTCTTTCCTCACCTTAAAGATTCCATGTGTACCCCATACAGATACATTTCTGATATTTCTCCCATTCTCTACTTCTGTTTTGGGATAGTTGCTTAACAAAATGAAAACACACATAAATGTATTTTTTTACCTCAAACAACAATAACAACAAAAAAGGCCAGGGGATTGCCACAGCTAAGAAAAACAAGAGATACCCTAATTAAAACACTATCTATTAAAAGATGCTATAAATACCTTTCTTTAATTTCCTTGATTCCTAAATGAGAAAATTGAGACCATGTTAAAGGTCATGTCCAAGTTCACACGGCAAAGTGAGAGCCAAATTAGACATGGAACTCAGTGTTCTTAATTACATGCAGCACTCATTTGACAAAATATCAGATTTGGTGAAGTATAAAATAATGGGCATGGGGAGAGATGTTGCAAAAGCCTTTGTGGTTCAGTGCTGTTTCACAACAGTCAATGAAATTCCAGCAACAGTGTTCCAAATCTGATGAACACCATAAAACCTGTCTGCACTTGATAAATATTACCATTTTGAAATGATTCCTTTAATGGTATTTTCACAAGCTGTTAATGGTTGTGGTTGAAAGAGCCTACCTCACATAGTCTGACATGTCATAATTCATGCCATAGTCACAGTTTTTTCTTCCAGGTTGATGGCCTCTTGTTGACTTTAAGTATAGCCTGCCTGCTCTTTCTAACCTTACATTCAATATATCATATGGGATGATATGATTACACAATACTGAAAGCCTGCGGTCATAAATGCCACTTCTGTAATTATATCACCTGCTATTCTTCATACATAGAAAAGCTGCAGAAGCAGAAACATTTGAGCATTTACGAGGCATGCAGCACATGTTCCTTTCTAGCATTATTTATGTGACATAAAAGTTGGAATTTATGAAACTGGAGTTGCAAAATAAAAAAAGGAAAGTGGAAGTTTACTGAACATATAACTTTCACGAAAATGTTAATTTTTTCCTAATAAGAAAGATAATAGATTAAAAGAATTATATTCTGGCTTGACAAGGACTTAACTCCAAAGTGAATCAATACATGTATGATTTGTTATTTGGCATATAGATAATGAATTGTTTATATAATATGATTTCCACCCCTTATAATAGTAATATAGTTTTATCAGATTTCATTGTTACAACCATATAATAGTAAATAATTATTTGTGTGGAGATTAGCACTATTTAATCACCCTTACAAAGTTACTCTTTTCATATTTATGTTAGCATTCGCTCCCATGCACATATTGTCACAGTTATTTAGCTATATTAAACATAAGCTTATGTTTTTTAAGAGATTTCACATGTCTAAATTTCTCTCTGTGACTATTCCATAATTCACTAAACCATTTCCCACTGATAATATATTTAGTTAATCTCTAATTTTTGTTCTTATAAATAATTCTATATTGAATATCTGCATTATTAAAACTGCTCCTTCCATATAAATAATTAATTTCTTACGATGAATTTTCAGAAAGTACACTGCTAAGTAAAAGAGCACAATACTTTTAGTGCTTTTGGATTCAGGTTTAGATAGTGATTTTCTACTAATATTTAAGTTGTATCCCCCAACCTGTTATTCATGATGGAAAATTAGGGTAACATTAAATTTTAAAAAGAAGAAATATTTGCAATTTTAAAACATAATATTTATGAATTATGGGATTAACTGTAGGGATAAAACATGGAGAGAAATATCATATAGTTCACATGTAATCAGAGTTGATTTATTTTTGACTTTGAATATTAATGAGCAATACATATATTTTTAAAATTTTTTTTTTACACCTTTACTGGAGTATAATTGCTTTACAATGGTGTGTTAGTTTCTGCTTTATAACAAAGTGAATCACTTATACATATACATATGTTCCCATATCTCTTCCCTCTCGCGTCTCCCTCCTTCCAACTCTCCTTATCCCACCCCTCCAGGAGGTCACAAAGCACTGAGCTGATATCCCTGTGCTATGCAGCTGTTTCCCACTAGCTATCTACCTTACGTTTGGTAGTGTATATATGTCCATGCCTCTCTCTCGCTTCGTCACAGCTCACCCTTCCCCCTCCCCACATCCTCAAGTCCTTTCTCCAGTAGGTCTGTGTCTTTATTCCTGTCTTACCCCTAGGTTCTTCATGACATTTTTTTTCCTTAAATTCCATATATATGTGTTAGCATATGGTATTTGTCTTTCTCTATCTGACTTACTTCACTCTGTATGGCAGACTCTAGGTCTATCCATCTCATTACAAATAGCTCAATTTCGTTCCTTTTTATGGCTGAGTAATATTCAATTGTATATCTGTGCCACATCTTTATCCATTCATCCGATGTAGGGCACTTAGGTTGTTTCCATCTCTGGGCTATTGTAAATAGAGCTGCAATGAACATTTTGGTACATGACTCTTTTTGAATTATGGTTTTCTCAGGGTATATGCCCAGTAGTGGGATTGCTGGGTCATATGGCAGTTCTATTTGTAGTTTTTTAAGGAACCTCCATACTGTTCTCCACAGTGGCTGTATCAATTTACATTCCCACCAACAGTGCAAGAGGGTTCCCTTTTCTCCACACCCACTCCAGAATTTATTGTTTCTAGATATTTTGATGACGGCCATTCGGACTGGTGTGAGATGATATCTCATTGTAGTTTTGATTTGCATTTCTCTAAGGATTAATGATGTTGAGCATTCTTTCATGTGTTTGTTGGCAATCTGTATATCTTCTTTGGAGAAATGTCTATTTAGGTCTTCTGCCCA
>NW_020174703.1:1299026-1354899 GCF_003031525.2 Neophocaena asiaeorientalis asiaeorientalis
TCAGAATAAAAGGGAGATAAAGTAGAAAGAAAGAATTAGTAGAAGTAGAAAGAAAGAAAGAAAGAGAGAGAAGGAAAAAGAAAGAAGGGAGGGAAGGAGGGAGGAAGGAAGGAAGGAGAGAAGGAAAAAAAAGAAGATAAAGTGAAATAAAATAAAGTAAGATTAAAATATAATAAAGTTATTAAAATAAAAAAAATTTTTTAAGAGAAAAGAAAAAGAAAGTTAAAAAAAAAACGGATGGATAGAACCCTAGGACAAATGGTGGAAACAAAGCTATACACACAAAATCTCATGCAGAAGTATACACATACATACTCACAAAAAGAGGAAATGGGGAAAAAAATCATAAATCTTCCTCTCAGAGTCCACGTCCTTAATTTGGGATGATTAGCAGGGCGAGCCTGCGGCGGCAGAGTCAGGCGTGACGTTGAACCAGCCTGAGGCGCGACGTGTGTTGTTCCGGGGGAGTTGTCACTGGATCCCGGGACCCTGGCAGTGGCGGGCTGCACAGGCTCCCCGGAAGGGGTGTGTGGATAGTGACCTGTGCTCGCACACAGGCTTCTTGGTGGCGGCAGCAGCAGCCTTAGCGTCCCATGCCAGTCTCTGGGGTCCGCGCTTTTAGCCGCGGCTCGCGCCCGTCTCTGGAGCTCCTTTAAGCAGCGCTCTTAATCCCCTCTCCTCGCACACCAGGAAACAAAGAGGGAAGAAAACGTCTCTTGCCTCTTCGGCAGGTCCAGACCTTTCTCCGGACTCCCTCCCGGCTAGCTGCGGCGCACCAACCCCCTGCAGGCTGTGCTCACGCCGCCAACCCCAGTCCTCTCCCTGCACTCTGACCAAATCCCGAGCCTCAAATCCCAGCCCCGCCCGCCCCGGCGGGTGAGCAGACAAGCTTCTCGGCCTGGTGAGTGCCGGTCGGCACTGATCCTCTGTGCAGGAATCTCTCCGCTTTTCCGTCTACACCCCTGTTGCTGTGCTCTCCTCCGCGGCTCTGTAGCTTCCCCCTCTGCCACCCGCAGTCTCCGCCCACGAAGGGGCTTCCTATTGTGTGGAAACCTTTCATCCTTCACAGCTCCCTCCCACTGGTGCAGGTCCCGTCCCCATCCTTTTGTCTCTGTTTATTCTTTTTTCTTTTGCCCTACCCAGGTATGTGGGGGTTTCTTGCCTTTTGGGAGGTCTGAGGTCTTCTACCAGCGTTCAGTAGGTGTTCTGTAGGAGTTGTTCCACGTGTCGATGTATTTCTGGTGTATCTATGGGGAGGAAGCTGATCTCCGCGTCTTACTCTTCTGCCATATTCCCCAGCAATCAGCAATACATATTTTATATCACAAGAATTTTCTTTGTATAATATAATGAAAAGATCATTACAAATACGCTACAAAGAATGCTTAGAATAAAATGACTTTCAGGAATTACAGAGACTTGTTAAATATTAGACCAGTTTTCAAGATCTTAAAAGCAAATGCTGATTTTAGTAAATTTATGAAATAAAGCAGCGTGATACCTGATCACTCCACTGCTAGAAAAAACAGGAGAATTAGTCATCTTCTACATGTCCTGGGAAAACCAGGATATATTTTCATAGTGTTTTGCATGATTCTAGGATTAAAATATGGAGACATTTTTCATAGAGGGTAAAGACTGCAGGTTTTTTCTTTCTTTCTTATTCTTCTTTCCAGTTTTAAGGTCTGATCATCATAGTGGGTTAAATAGATCCACATAAAATCTCCATGGGAGCTAGAAATAGTGTGTGACTATATTTGTCTTTAATCTTATTTAGCTAATTTCCCTAACAACTACTTCTTTCCACTGAATAAATTACAAGTCCCTTCTAGAGCCATTAGACAAGCCTTGGAACAAATGATGGATTTTTATATCTACCATCAATCAGATAGTCTATGTATTTTTTTAAATTTAAATAGAGGGCTTCCCTGGTGGCGCAGTGGTTGAGAGTCCGCCTGCCGACGCAGGGGACACGGGTTTGTGCCCTGGTCCGGGAGGATCCCACATGCCGTGGAGCGGCTAGGCCTGTGAGCCATGACCACTAAGCCTGCGCTTCTGGAGCCTGTGCTCTGCAATGGGAGAGGCCCCAACAGTGACAGGCCCGCGTACCGCAAAAAAAAAAAAAAAAAAATTTAAATAGAGATCTGCTGAGCTAATTACCCTTCTGTTTACATGTCTGTATTCTGCCTGTTCCAAGAGGATTTGAAGTGACTCCCTGTTATTTATTGAAAATTCCAAGAAACGTTTTCTAGCTTATTTGAAATATTCAAATTCTCCCAGAGGAAATAAAAATAAGTCTTAAGATCATGATGGTGAAAATGTAAGGATGCCCCTAAAATTCAATTCATTTGCTCTTTGCTTGTCCAATTTATCATTATCAAGTTTTGAATTAATTATACAAGAATACTTGATCATTTTAGCACTAATTATTTAGGCTAAGTCCAAATCCTATCAATCTGAAAATATATCAGTTTTATATAGTGCAGGGAAAGAGTGTTTTGAGTTTCTTTTTGAATGTTTTTGTGCATATATTAGGTTGAGTTGTCTACTCCTTTGGCAAAATCCCTAGGTCTTATAGATTACAACTTTTAGCCTCTACCTTATATCTTTTAGCTTTTCTCTATCCTTCCAGAATTCTCACAGCCTTTCCTACTCTCTCCTCTGCCTCCTCTGGAAAACTATTTTAAAGAATTTGAGCCTGAGAAGGATTTAAAGTCTATATTCTGGAAACTTTGGAGATAAAGGGAAAAGCTCATGTATGATTGGCAATCTGGGATGGAAGGCAAAGAGTAGATGTTCTCAGTATTTACTACTGAAAAATTATATTCATTAAAAAGAGCATCTTTTGTATTTTGGGAGGAACTATTTATTATGCATGTAGTTTGTTTTATTCATGCATTCATGAATGGTATTTGTGGCATTTACTGACCCATGTGCTTAGCTTTGTCTGTCTTCCAAGATAGAAAGCCAAAGATGTGCTAATTATATTTTATTAAAAATCCCAAAGAATGGTTTTCAAGAAGAATTCTCAGATTTTTTTTCCATTTTAAAAGCATGCCTTATTTATTTCCTATCAAAATTAAGTACAATCAGAAAAATGAAAGAATATGTATTAAAATCAGGACCAAAATAGTTTACATGTAATTGTCTTCCTAGATATATATGCCAAAAACAATTTTTTAAATTGTAAATTATTGTGAACATACTCTTTTTTTAAACTACATTCTGAGTAAGAATGAACCTTTGCCTTATCATTCTTTAATCTGTATTAATAGTATTTTTATTTTGTGCATTATGATTATTAATATTCTTTTCAAAATATTAAGTAATACCATTTAAAATATTCTTCAAGTAAATATGAATCTATATTGAAGTTACCATTAATGTAATTTTGCTCTTTGACATTTTATATCTAGGTGCCTTGTGGGTGTAGATTGTTACCCTCTAAAGGATATATATTCCTGTGTTTCTCTTAGAGTTCAAGAACAGTGTTGGCCATATAGCAGTCCACAAATTGAATTGATGGACTAATGGGTTTTTCACATAAGCTTATTCTATGAGTTTAGACAATGAATGTGTATACTGTTTATATAATTCTCATCTATTCAGTTGGACCTGTGAATTATAAATTCAAACACTTTTTTAGTAATGTTTGGAGTCTCTTGAGGTATTGATTTGCAATTATGCACTGAGGAAACAGTTTGTTACCCAGGTATTCTGTTCAATTATATGAGGCTAATGCATTGTCATAGGAAAAAATTTAGTCTGAGACCAGTTAAATCTGGGTTCAAATCTCAACCCTTTCCCAACTCATTGTATAATTTCATACAAATTGTATTACATCTTTCTAGCCTTTTATTTCTTATCTATACACTAGTAATAAAAATACCCAGTTTATGGTCTGTTTAAAGGATTAAGTAAAATACTTCTCAATGATTAGGTTTTTTCTCTCCCCATTTCAATATGGTGGTTATCATTTCCCAGACAACAAACCAGATTAAGTGAGATAGTATTTTATAAGTGGAGGTTTTCTAATCTAGAAGCTCTTCTATGTAGACCTGTGTAGCATCTGGCTTTTATTCCTCATGAGTTTCATCCTGTTTTTTCACAAGGAAACTATATCGCCTCAGTGAGTGAAAGAGTGACTTCACATAAAACGCTCTTTGGTCACGGTTTGCGTTTTCTTAGAAATGGTGCCATCAATTGATCGTTCATCATTAGCTCTATAATGACCAGCATTGATTACAGTGCTCAGTTTAGTTCTACAAGGATTCAGGTGGTATCAAGCTTCCTTCTTACTTAAAGGATTTGAATTTCCCACATCTTCACAAGGGATTTGGTTCAAAAGAAAATATGCTATAACAGAACTGCAATTGATTTATAGAATTAAGCATTTGGAATAGCTCTGAGCGCAATACTAGAGACATATTATTTGTGGAAAAAATAGAGAACTATGTTCATTACAAAGGATTGAAAGTCAAGGTGCCTTTGCCTTTGTATAATTAAAATGAGTGATTCTAAGACTCTCACAAATAGGAAATAAAATATTTTCTAGACGCCTTCATAAAGTAAATTCAAATGCTTTCACAGAAGTAATTGAAACTCTGGTTGAAATAGAAAGAACTTGTTCTGTTTGTGAACTGTTTCCTGTGTTACTGAATCTGAACTAATTCATTGATCAAAATGGAGGCAAATAAATTCTGTGTCTGAAAAGTGGTGGTGGAGGTGCCAGTGAAGAGATTTTCTGGACACCAACCAAAGACTTGATTCACATGGCAGAAGCAGGCCTCTGTATATTTGTAACTGAGTTTGAGGCCAGTCCTGAAAGCCTATTTCAAATAGAGACTGTATTATTAGATGGCTCCTTGATAGAAATTCTACCTGAAGATTTGAGTCACATTGGACAGGTTTGTATCTCGACAGGTAACATACGATCCAACTAAATACATGGTCCTGACTCAGACAGACTAGAATATACTTTTACTTTTTGTGCTATCTGTAATAAAATTAATTTGATAAAGGAATCTGAGGAGACTGCATTGACAGCATCATTTCAGTTTTTTTTAACAATCTCTTTTCATCTAATCTTTTGGAGATTTAGTGTCTCAATTTTTTTTTTTCTGCCAGTTTTTCATAGTGACCCTCAATTAACATTCAGAGATTTTTTTCCCCTGCTGTATGCGTTAGGAAAACATATAGCTCTAAATTAGCATGTATATATCTTGGACTAAGTTAATCTTGGACTTAAACTGAATTATTAAATTTGTGATGGACTGTACTGTTTTCCAATACCAATTACTTAAGAGCATTTTAGAGCCAGACTTAATGATAGATAAGTTACTTGATGTGGATTAAAAAAGCAGTAGGACTGTCTATCTGGAATCCAACTTAGGTGATTTATCCATTGGCTGTTTTTTTCACCTATCATCATTTTCCCCAATTCCTTCCCTGGGAAATCATGATTCTGTCGTCTCCTGACCCTTTGGTTTTTATCCAACCTCTTTTGCCACTCTGGGCTGAGGATCTTTATTCTTCCTTTTATCAGTTACAGCTATCTGTAATTTTTTGGATAACATTTTCCTTGTCCTTTAGGACTCAACAATGTATCAATAATAATTTAGACAACATCAGTCCTATATCACATTGACTGTATGACTGTACCCAAGGGAAATGATTACTGGCACAGCTTCAAATAGGAGAGTTCTGTTAAGTGGTGGCAAATATAAAAATTACTAATAGTAACAGGATGATAATTGTCCTTGCACATGATATTATTTTGGATGTAATTGCCAATGCCATAAAAGTCAAAAAAAATAATCCTCAGAGTTAAGAAATCAGTATAACAATCAACCAAAACTAGAATTCCATCAACGTAAGAACAAGGCAACGCACTTGGCAACCAATAAAAACATGACATCTAAATGAGGAAATGCTGCCTAGGTATATAGTATATTATTTAAAAAAAACAAAAACTTTATCATTCTTTAGTTTCTGGTATATTGTTTCCACTATAAACACCATGAAATTATGCAGAAATCAAATTATTTAAAAAATTAAGAAAATTTAAAAACTTAACAGTATTCATTTAGCTTCATTTTAGCAATTTGCCTCTTCTTAAAGATATTTGTATTTTCCAGTATTTTAAGTCATCAGCTTTTATGTAATCTATGTTGAATTTGAAAAGACTGTGTTGGAAAATAAACTCATAAAGATTACTGCTATTAATTTCTTACTCAGAGCATGTATTTAACATTTACTTCAAATAATCTTGAAATTGTCCTTTTTATCTTTTTATTATTTTTTTTGGCTGCGTTGGGTCTTCGTTGCTGCACGCAGGCCTTTTCTAGCTGCGGTGAGTGAGGTCTACTCTTCGTTGCCGTACGCGTCCTTCTCACTGCGGTGGCTCCTCTTGTTGCAGAGCACAGGCTCTAGGGCACGCAGGCTTCAGTAGTTGTGGCACGCAGGCTCAGTGATTGTGGCACATGGGCTTAGTTGCTCCGCAGCACGTGGAATCCTCTCAGACCAGGGATCAAACCATGTCCCCTGCATTGGCAGGTGGATTCTTAACCATTGCACCACCAGGGAAGTCCCTGTCCCTTTAAAATTGAACATTTCTTCAGTAACTATTCTACATGTCCCCATATGGTTTGAAATAAAATTGTTTTGTTTTCCAAAATTTATAAAATTTAAGAGGAAGCATTCCTATTTTTATTATGGTCATACTTCATAATGACAAAAACATATTTTGCAAAATCTGTTTCATAGTATGAATTATTACATAGGTCAGCTAAGGCTTTGTAAATAAATTTTGAACATAAGACTCCCTTTCATTGAGTCACATATTGAGAGTTGTCAGAAATAAAAACAACTTTTGGTGCCTCTGTGACATTAGACAAGTCACTTAACCTTCCTAAGCCTTGTGTTCATTTCCCTAAAATCATAAAGCAAAATCAAATAATGCCTAAGATCCCATTTAACTGTTGAATTACCTGTTGCCCTCAAAAACTGAATCTCATCTTTCCTCATGACCTGTCCCATTTCTTTTTTACAATGTGTTTTAGAAATTTCCTTTCCATCCACATGTAAATATTACTAATTACCTAACATGTTACTATATACCACCTCAAACTAAGGATCCCTTGGCTCTCTGTGTGTATGTGTCTGAGAGAAAGAGAGAGAATTTTTCCTCTCCCTAAAGTTGAGCTCACCTTGGCATTAATTCTGAACAAAAGGTATAGACTGATTTTACTCTAATCCATGCTCTGCTTCCAAGGAAAACGAAAATGAATATGAAGTAGATTCAGAATGGTTTGGCAGTAACAACATTTTTTTTAATATTAAAAAAAACCCTTTTATTATATAGAGACTGATAATAAATTTACTTTTTCCAAGATATGACATTTCTAAAATATACATTTATGGAAATAATATTCACATTCTATTGAACAGTTCCTGTAGTACAATTTTGTGTTTTTTCTTAATACTTAGGATTTTTTTATTAATTAAGTTTTATTGAAGTATAGCTGCTTTACAATGTTGTGTTGGCTTTTGCTGCACAGAAAAATGAATCAGCCATGCATATACATATATCCACTCCCTTTTCGATTTCCCTCTCATTTAGGACATCACAGTGTATTAAGTTGAGTTCCTGGTGCTATACAGTATGTTCCCATCAGTTGTCTATTTTATACATAGTGTCAATAGTGTATATGTGTCAATCCCAATCTCCCAATTCCTCCTACCCCTTTCACCCTTGGTAACCATATGTTTGTTCTCTACATCTGTGTCTCTATTTCTGCTTTGCAAATAAGGTCATCTATACCATTTTTCTAGATTCCACATATATGGATTAATATACAATATTTGTTTTTCTCTTTTTGACTTACTTCACACTGTATGACACTCTCTGGGTCCATCCACATCTCTACAAATGACCCAATTTCGTTCCTTTCTATGGCTGAGTAATATTCCATTGTGTTTATGTACCACATCTTATTAATCCATTCCTCTGTTGATGGACATTTAGATTGCTTCCATGTCCTGGCTATTGTAAATAGTGCTGCTATGAACATTGGGGTGCATGTGTCTTTTTGAATTATGGTTTTCTCTGGGTGTATGCCCAGCAGTGGGATTGCTGGGTCATATGGTAGTTCTATTTTTAGTTTTTTAAGGAACCACCATACTGTTCTCCATAGTGGCTGTATCAATTTACATTCCCACCAACAGTGTAAGAGTGTTCCCTTTTCTCCACACCCTCTCCAGCATTTCTTGTTTGTAGATTTTTTGAGGAAAGCCGTTCTGACCAGTGTGAATTGATACCTCATTGTAATTTTGATTTGCATTTCTCTAATAATTAGTGATGTTGAGAGTTTTTCCTGTGCTTCTCGGCCATCTGTATGTCTTCTTTGGAGAAATGTCTATTTAGGTCTTTTGCCCATTTTTTGATTGGGTTGTTTGGTTTTTTTGATATTGAGCTGCATGAGCTGCTTGTATATTTTGGAGATTAATCCTTTGTCCGTTGCTTCATTTGCAAATATTTTCTCCATCCTGAGGGTTATCTTTTTGTTTTGCTTATGACTTCCTTTGCTGTACAAAAGTTTTTAAGTTTAATTAGGTCCCATTTGTTTATTTTTGTTTTTATTTTCATTACTCTAGGAGGTGGGTCAAAAAAGTTCTTGCTGTGGTTTATGTCAAAGGGTGTTTTTCCTATGTTTTCCTCTAAGAGTTTTATAGTGTCCAGTCTTACATTTAGGTCTTTAATCCGTTTTGAGTTTAATTTTGTGTATTGTGTTAGAGAGTATTCTAATTGTATTCTTTTATATGTAGATGTCCAGTTTTCCCAGCACAACTTACTGAAGAGGCTATCTTTTCTCTATTGTATATTTTTGCCTCTTTTGTCATATATATTAGGTGACCATAGGTGCGTGGATTTATCTCTGGGTTTTCTATCCTGTTCCATCGATCTATATTTCTTTTTTTGTGCCAGTACCATACTCTCTTGATTACTGTAGCTTTGTAGTATAGTCTGATGTCAGGGAGCCTACTTCCTCCAGCTCTGTTTTTCTTTCTCAAGATTGCTTTGGCTATTCAGTGTCTTTTGTGTTTTCAGACAAACTAAAATTTTTTGTTCTAGTTCTGTGAAAAGCAATCTACAGATTCAATGCAATCCCTATCAAATTACCAATGGTATTTTTTCACAGTAACATGTTTGAAGAGACCCTGAAAGCTGCTGCCAGATCACATGCAAGCTGGGCAATTTTTTTTTTTTTTTTTTTTGCTGTACAAGGGCCTCTCACTGCCGTGGCCTCTCCTGCTGCAGAGCACAGGCTCTGGACGCACAGGCTCAGCGGCCATGGCTCACGGGCCCAGCCACTACACAGCATGTGGGGTCCTCCCAGACCGGGGCATGAACCCACGTCCCCTGCATTGGCAGGCAGACTCTCAACCACTGCGCCACCAGGGAAGCCCCAAGCTGGGCATTTTGACTAAAGCTGTGATGTTGCTTCTACTTGACTTCCAATCAGTTTAACATTTAGTGATCACTGAAGCTTAGGGCATGCCTTCAATGCTGGGACAGCCTGAATGTTTTGACCAACATATAGAATTATGTTCCCTTTTTCCGTAGCATTCTCATTGTTTGTGGAGTCTCTTCTCACTCAACCTAAATTCACCTTTTACCTAATACTAGTCTTGTGTTCTTGTCTGCCACAGTCTTTGCTGTTTTTAAGCAAGAAATATTAAATTCCTTAAGTACTGAATGATAATAATCTAAAAAGGCAGGGCATAATATAAAATTGACTTTACATGGTTGAAAAGACTAGTCTTAGAACTCAAACCATTTTTAAAAAATTAACGTAAAAAAAGCGTTACTTTTTACAACAGAAATTTAAACCATTACTACTTAAAGTGGGAAGTAAGAAGAAAAATGATTAGAAAGAATTTTGGGAAGTGAATGTAGACACAGATGGGGCCAGATTCTGTTACAATTATTGTTACACAGATAAAACAAGACTTTCAATTTTATGCATTTATACGTATAAATGTTTTGCTAAAACAAAAACGGACTTCTGACCATTTAACCTTCTAACTTTGTCTCTTGCTTTGAAATAGCCCTTATTAGGTTTTCTATTTTTTGTTACTTTTGTTGATCATTTTTCAGAAAATTCATGATTTGGCATATTAGGAATACCCTAATGTCCTTTCAAAGTACAGATATACATGTATTTTCTGATGGGTGAAACGTGCTTTAATATTTGTATTTTTGAGGTTGTTTATTCCAGGCCTACATTATGAGGCTTCATGAAGACATATGGATTATACTTTGAAGCCTAAGAAAAATAAATTCTTGTTGGCCTACTTCAGAGGCATTTGTGACAGGAAACTTTCTGCCACAGGCAGAAATTTAGTGATCTAGATGTTAGTCCTGTTTAATTATCTTTCTAAGAATTTTCTATAGATGTGAACTGTGGTACATACTATAGTTTAGGTACTAATCATTACTAATTAACAACTTCTTTCAAAATTGTTTTTTATTTTATTGGATTGTCACAAGTATTTGATAAGCAATTTATTTAGAAATTGTATGATTTATTTCAGAAATTATACATGCAATTTTTCGGTTTTCTTGTAATTATTCAAACATTGCATTATTTTAATATAGATAAGGTGCATTTTCTTCAGTAAAGAGTACTGAAAAGGAACGTAAAATTAAATCTAAAACCTCTACTTCAGCAACAGATTTTGTGGAGCTTTTTTTTCTTTGAGTCTATTCACAGAAATATTTCACGTAATTATCTGGCTTGAATGCTATGTTTTAAAATAGATAATTTATTACCATTACTACTTCTACCCTGAGTAACATTGATTTATGGGTGCTTTTTATACTTAAAGTCAATTAAATCATCTCAGAAACAACTCTGTTTGTATATGGAGACGTTAAGGTGTTTTAGACAACTGTAATTGGGGGAATTTCTTGCAGCATATTGATGATATCATTGAAGGCATAGCTCCATGAAGTACATCTCCAATGCAGCCATAGTTATGGGTTTTAAACACCACCAGAAGTCCTTTATTTTCTATCTCTTGTTTCTATTTCTACTTTTAACTTAGTAATGTTATTTCTTGACTCTTACAGACATACTTTTGCACTGAGCTCTCTTCCAATTAGTTGTAATTACCATTGCAATTTTTTTTTCTCCTGTCTGACCTTATCACTCTTCCCTCACTATGTGCTCTTCTGATACAAGGTAAACTATTCTCATAAACACTGAGTACCTCTGGGCAAGTTGAGGTAAGCAAAATTAGAGTAATTAATTCAAGCTGAAACAACTATTTTTGCCTGATGGTTCTGAAGAGCGTGTGAGTTTCAAAACCTGTCAGATTATATACAGCATACACATTACAGAAATGTCAACATCCTGAAGCATATGTTGCTTATCAGATTCAGAAGCAGAGGATAAGAGGGTATATAAATAAAAAAGTTTAAAAAACATGGTGACCACAGTATAAATGATACATATAAACCAGGTAGCATGAATCCAAAATTTAGGAAGTCAGTGATATTTTTGTGAGGTTGATGAAGATTAGATCTGGGAAAGGAGGTGTTAGGTACTGAATGTACCCCCAAAATTCATAATGTAGAAGCCCTAACCCTCAATGTGATGGTATTAGGAGGCGAAGCATTTAGGACGTAATTAGGTTTAGATGGGGTAATGAGAATGGAGCCTTCATGATGAGATTAGTAACCTTTTAAGAAAAAGAAGGGACATGAGAGAACGTCCTCTTTCTACCAAGTGAGGATACAAGCAGAAGGTACCTGTCTGCAAGCCAGGAAGAGGGCCCTTATAGAGAACCGAAGTAGCACCTTGATCTTGGACTTCCAAGCTTCCAGAACTGTGAGAAATATATTTCTGTTATTTAAACCACCCTCTGTGGCATTTTGTTAATAGCAGCTCAAGCTGACTAAGATAGTCATCTCTATCTTTCTAGATATGGTTAATCTGAAAATGCAGTTACAGTCTTAAGAATAGCCTGCTGTTTCTTTTGTTACTTTACTAAGTTATGCTTTGAAAATATAATGAAGTATTTCTGAAATTCAGACCACTTCAGTAACCGCAAGACAATGCCTTGTCAAACTTGAGAACCGGGATAATTTTACCTGTTGTATTTAAATTTGGAAGACAATCTGAAAAAGTTAATCACTAAGATAGTGATCAAATGATTTTAATCACTGATTGTAACTATTTTTTACTCAAGTACTGCCATTGGGCCATGAGTGTATTTGTGAATTTCATTGGGGCTAGATATAATACTTTAATTTTACTGGAAAATGAAGAAAATCAAAATGGATTAAATACATAAATCATGTCTTCATAGTGAAGACCATAAATCACAGTGCCCTAAATCTGTAAAACTTTCATGGGAGCTTGGAATATAGAAATAAGATAGGAGAATTGAGTCATCCAATACAGTCAGTTCTGTAATGCAACATATATGTTCTTAAAAATCACTGCTCAGGACTTCCCCGGTGGCACAGTGGTTAAGAATCTGCCTGCCAACGCAGGGGACACAGGTTCGATCCCTGGTGTGGGAAGATCCCACATGCCACAGAGCAACTAAGCCCGTGTTCCACAACTACTGAGTCTGCACTCTAGAGCCCACGAGCCAGAACTACTGAGCCCACGGCCACGACTACTGAAGCCTGTGCTCCTAGAGCCCGTGCTCCGCAGCAAGAGAAGCCACAACGAGAAGCCTGTGCACCGCAATGAAGAGTAGCCCCTGCTCGCTGCAACTAGAGAAAAGCCCACACACAGCAACAAAGACCCAATGCAGCCTAAAATAAATAAATAAATTTATTTTAAAAAAATCACTGCTCTATAGATAATCACAGCATAAAATATAAAAGGCTTATGGAAAATTGGGATTAGGGACAGAACACTAAAAAACTTTGTCAATGATATCTAAAAATATAGGAGCCTAATAAAAGCACAGTTTTACCCAGAAAAAAATGGTTAAGAAGTACACAAATACTACAGTAAAGATGGTGTTTTGCCTTGGAAAATGACCTGAAGTTTTGTGTGTGGAAGTGAGCACCAAAGGATTTCAGCTTTGGAGTTATTTTGAAGTAGTGGAAAGAGGTTTATCTGAAATCAGATGGAAAATTGTAACACCACAAGTGGATGGGTGTGGCTCATAACAAATAAGGTAGACTGAGGTGGCTGGGAGATGTTTGAAATGCATGCTTTTTATTTATTCTTACTGGGCTCAATTTACCCAGTTATGGTTTTCTGCATTCATGTATGGATCTCATAGAGGTATCTTATAAGCAAACACAAAATCTGTGTTATATTTCCATTGTTCCCTATTATATCATTCATCCTGAGACAAGTCTGCATTTTTAAAACCAGCATTGTAGTAGAACTGACTGTACATAGATAGGCACACACACCGTAGTGGCTGTCTGTACATTTCATGTTTTGAGGTGTAAGCTTGTTTTACCAAAACAACATCATCTATCTCATTATATATTAGCCATTCATCCAATTTTGTTTAAATTTTCAATTTTTTTATTTTAAAATTTGTATTGACTTTCTATTTAGTTGCACAAGACTTATGTGCATGGAGATTTTAGACCAAAGTTGTTTATTTGTATGTCACTAACACTTTAATTCAACATGATTTAGCACTAGAGTTCCAAGACAGTTTTTTCTTTGTAAAATTCTTACATTTTCAAGTTTATGGTGTGATATATTAGAGAGAATTTATTATATGTTCTCATTCCTATTTCCCTATTGCTTTGTCTCAAATACCAAGACATACTACTATGTACCCAAAAAATACTTGTGCTAAAATAGATGTACCATAACCTGGTAGATTTAAATAATATTCATTCATTGCAAAATACCTTACCCTCCATCTTCCATTTCCCTCTCTTTTGGTTTTCAATTAGCCCATTAGTGTTTAAAAGGAAAAATAAAGAAGAAGAAAATGTGAAGATGTTATACCTATGGCTGTATTCAAATTAAAAATTTCTAGAAGTTAGAGACTGTGTTTTTAATATTCTTTTTGCAAATGTTAGAATAAAATTAATCTATTCTGTAAGAATATATTTAGGATTTCAGGAAGGTATATTAATTACTTAAGTCCAAAAAGGTACCAAGAAGGATATAGTGTATACATCATATATTTGATCTCAAATAGTTAATGCAGGTACCAAATCCACAAGCATTTTTCCCTGGAGATAATTATAGAGTCTTTTCTATTTTCAAAGAGAATTTGAGAATTAATAACTTCTGGACATTTTACCTTACCTTCATTTTTCAATATTTCAGTTTAAAAGTATTTCTTGGTTTTGAGTCATCTGTTATTATTGCTTTATTTCTTCACTCCATTATTCTCGGAAGAGTTGTGCATTTTGGATCAATATATATTAAATATTACACATTAAATGGGCCAAATTTTGTTGAGTTGAAGACAGTTTTCTAAGGAAAAATAATGTATCATCTTATATGTGAATTTCTGCTAGGAGGTGGTTGTAGGCAGCTGTGTTTAGCCATCATTGCTGTGAGCCTGATTTAAACTGTTCTAACAAGTAAGCCTCATACTTCAACATGAACACAGAAGTTCTCTGGCATATAAAATTCTTATTTTTATCGCTCTTAGTTTCCTAAAAAGTAAAAATTGCAAAGCATTCTCCCTCCTTCCCTCCCTCCCTTGCTCCCTCTCTTCTTTCCCTACCTCTTTCATCAGCACCTCCATCACAGTGTAGAGCAAGATCTAAATATTTTTGTATATACTCTAATATAATAATTCTCACATACTTTTAATAGAAAAAAACAAACATGTTAAATTCTATATAAATGTACATATAAAACTAGTTTATCTATTTAGACTAATTAAAACTCAGTATAAATTTTATAGGGTGTTTTAAGTTAAGGCAGACCTTAGAGGAAAGGCATTCGTTAAACAAAAAATTACAAGTGCACTAAGCACTCCAGAGTAAAAATAGATATTAGAGACAGAAGAATCACAGTCTGGGAAGAAGGGTGGTTAGGGAAAGCTGAAACCTGAAACAAATACTAGTTTGTTAGCTTAAGCAGAAGTGAGGTAGAAGTCAAGAAAATACACTTTTTTTTTGCAGATAAAACAGTGTTTCTTGAAGGCCTTGGGATAGGGAAATGGTATAGGTAGAAGAATTGAAAGAAATTCATGTTAGCTGAAGTATAGAGAGCTTTCATATGAGTGACATCAAATAAAGCTAAAGAGAGGGAAGTAGTATCAAATATGAAAGGGTTTTAAAGTCCAAGGAAGGAATTTGGTCTTTATTCTGAGGGCAATGGAAAACAATCAAAAAGATTTTAGTTGGTGGTTGACATGGCCAGATATATCTCATAAAATATCACAGTATCAAAAATGGATGGAGGAATAAAGTGAGGAGGTGGGAATAACATTTAACAAGCTATTGCATTAAGAGAATATAATTGATCTGACCATGACATACTCCTGTAGCATTCTGTGACATTTAGAGAGCCCTGTGACTTGGACTCATGGAACAGCTGTTGAGATGGGGAGTACTAGACATGGAAAAAGATAATTTTCTTTTAAGTCAGGACTTAGGAGCTGTTCCTTGTGTTGTAGGAACAATGACACCCTTTCTCAGTGGTACATTGGAGCAGATATATGGAGATGCTAAAACGCAAAGGAAAATCCCCAAACATCTGGGAGAACAGATGTAAAGGAAAATTTCAAAATATCTGGGAGGATATTTCCTGGAAAATTACTTGGTCAAGACCTGACAATCTTACCAGCATCCTGGGGGTTGATGAATACTAATGGAGCTATAGATGCACTATAATGAAGCACTGACTAGCAGCTTCATTTTGAATTGGGGGTTGCTATCTGCCCATTTAAAAAGGTCAGTTTGCTGTGAAGTTACTAAGGTGTAACTACTTCTCACTAGCACCACTAGATTTACTTGTCTGTTGTATAAAAAACTAAGTGATCAGGAAAAGCTCTTCATTTTACAGACATGTAAAGGAAACATACAATTTTGTTTTATCAAGACACATCATATTGATTTTTAATTTTATAAACAGATCATGAACCAACATCAAATCTAGATTAATGTAGCCATAAGATTCAAGTCATTTCTATTTAATCATGTCACACACTGACCTAGAGAGTCACAACCTGTTTACAAGTTTATTTCCCAGGTATATTACTATTTTAAATACAGGAATACAGATGAGACTATTTTTTTTAATAAAAAATCCTTTGTTTTCAGTTAACCTTGTAATCAAATGATTCTGAAAATGAGTGTTTCACTGTTGATCACTTGTTTGAATTTAAAATATTTACGTAATTGTAATTAAAGCTGAGTGAAAGTATTGACAATTGACTCTTGTGAAAAAAATCCTTAGTAAGGTTTTTATGGAGAGATGAGATGACTCAGTTTGAGAATTGAGCACAGGAATAAGGAGAGGTATGGAATATGTTGGTTTTGTTCTGAGTACTGGTTATTACTGGATTCACAGAGGTCAGAGCAAAGTGGAGAGACAGAAATTACTGGGGAAAAAAATACCAGGCATTGAAATGATAAAGGTTATTACTAATCAAATCATGGAATATTTAGTCCTAATATAACTGTAATTTTGAAAGTCCCGATGCTCAAGTTGAGAAATGGGGAATAGTATACTGAAAATAATGGAAGAGAGCACAGTATAACAGAATAATTAAAAGGAGTTTTTGATTAACTGTGGTCATGAAGGAAGGTCACTGGTAAGACAATATGGGTTAAAACTAGTCAAACATTGCACAGAATAGATATAGTATAAACAGTAATAGCATCTGATCTGACCTGATGTTTGGGCCCTATGCATGATCATTTTCCTAAATAGCTGTATGAGTACATTGTTCCCAAGACAATATTTAAATGTCATGGTCAAAATATCAATATTTTTGTCATAATGAATCCTATTATTTTTTTCCTAAAATGTTTGTTTCCCAGACTTAGTGAAGAGAATTTGATTTTGGATCTACAGAACACATGACGTAGCTCAGGAGAAACCAATAAGCATGTAGTTAGGTGGTCAGACACACTGTGAATTTGCCCAAGTATTAAGATAATGTACCAAAGGTTTGGGTCTCTGGGATTGTTTCTTGTGGCCATTTTAATATAAAAGTATTCTTAATGTCACCACATAGAGACAAAGCACACAGAGATAATATTTTGACTAGCTATATCTTCAAAAAATGTAGGTGCTAGGAATTCCACTGTGACCTAAACATACATGGTCAAGCATAATTCTAGGAAAATAAGCTTCAATTAAAACAGGGTAATAGATCCTGCATGCAATGTTAATGGGAAGCTTGAGGTGTCCTTCAAACAGAAATAACAATTTGAGAGAGCCAGCCATGCAAAAAAAAGCCAGGGGTGGGAGTACTTAATACAGAGGTCTAAGACTTGCTGAAACCTAGCAATCTAGCAATGGAAAAAGGGCCATTTGGCATAATGGGTTACATGTATAATTGTGAGTATCTTGATATTACCTAATAGAATGAGGGAAGCTGTGGGACCTTGGGAACGTAAAATCATTTAAAGATATAAAACACACCTTCATGTGAGGATTCAATGAGACAGTGTATGTAAATTGTGATGATGGGCAAAATTTTAGCCATTACAACTCCCATAGTTCATCTTTTTGCTACTAGATCAACAAAACACCTCAAAGTGAAGTAGCCTTTTGTGTTAGTTCTTAATTTCATTTCTTTTGTATTGTTCAAAACACAAATGTACTTGTATATGCCTATGTATTTTGGTATGTTATGAACAAACATTGACATTGAAAAAAATATTCTGGAGGTAGATTAAATGTATAACAAATGAGGAGAAAGGACAAGAACATTGTCCAGATGCCTAGACACATCTTCCATGGGGTGCGATTTTCTGATAGAAGAAATAAATGAAGACAAGCACTTTCTTGGGAAGAGTATGGCGAGTGAGATTTTTGGCTATGTGAGAGATTCAGATGAACAGATAGAAAAAAGAATCTGAGCTGGAGATGTCCCTTTCCTCACATACCTGATAACTGAAGCCAGCAGAATAGAGGAGATGGCCTAAGGAGGCAGTAGTATATGTTACAGTAGAAATTTGAAAACAGAAACTTGAGATGAACCTTCCTGACAAGGTGAACCCCGAGGAACTGAGAGAAAGAGAGGCTGGTTGTGAGGGGAAACATGGACTGAACATGGAAGGGATTGTATTTCTGGGAGGGAGTGGCCTGCAAAGTTTAGTAAAGCTGAAAGGTCAAGTAAACTAAGGAGAAACAAGTAGTTTATGGCTTCAGCTGGGCAAGTTATAAAAACTAATTTATTTTTGGTAGTATTGGCTACATTTTGATCTATAACTTTTTTTTAACATCTTTATTGGAGTATAATTGCTTTACAATGTTGTGTTAGTTTCTGCTGTATAACAAAGTGAATCAGCTATACATATACATATATCCCCATATCCCCTCCCTCTTGCGTCTCCCTCCCACCCTCCCTATCCCACCCCTCTAGGTGGTCACAAAGCACCGAGCTGATCTCCCTGTGCTATACAGCTGCTTCCACTAGCTATCTAGTTTACGTTTGGTAGTGTATATATGTCCATGCCACTCTCTCACTTCATCTCAGCTTACCCTTCCCACTCCCCGTGTCCTCAAGTCCATTCTCTATGTCTGTGTCTTTATTCTTGTCCTGCCCCTAGGTTCTTCAGAACCTTTTTTTTTAGATTCCATATATATGTGTTAGCATACGGTATTTGTTTTTCTCTTTCTGACTTACTTTACTCTGTATGACAGACTCTAGGTCCATCTACCTCACTACAAGTAACTCAAATTTCAAAACACTAATTTTTTTAATCCTACTATAATCTCAGTCACATTCAGATTTCTCTGTTCATAACGAAAGACCTTGAATTTGGAAATCTTGGGGAACTTTTCTCTACCTAATTTTCTTAGGCATATTTGTTACCTGATGGGTTTGCAAAACTTATATTATACTTAATGAAGTAATTAGTTCAACAATTTAATAAAATTCTAGATTTGGAAGAACTACCATAGAGTATTTATATAAACAATTAAAACATATGCTCTCCAGGCATCTTAATTTTTTTATCATTTTGAAAATAAATGACACTTGAGATTGTAAATAAACATGTAAAGTAGAACCATATGAATTATTGATATGATAACTACACCTTCTATACATATATTAGGTATATTGATTTTTTAAAAAAGGTAACAAGTGGTGAGATACATGAGCCTTTGTGAATTTTACTTCTCTTTCTTAAAGTGCTCAAGCATTACCTCCTCTGTAAAATATTTCCTCTGTGCCATCTTCTTGATGGAATAAATCACTCTGCCGTTGTACCCACACTGTAACTTGGGCATAGTCAGTATAAATCTTAACAACACTTTATTTGATGGTGCCTATTAACTAGGTCCTATGCCTTAAGTTCCATTCCTCTGTGTCACCAGTGCCTAGTTTATAGCTTGGTATGTAGTAACAGCTCAAAGAATGTTTATACACTATTGAAATAATTTTCTTGGAGAATATAGATTATAGAAATAGAGGTGACATTAGACTCTTAGTTTAAAGAACATGAAGCATCCCTCCATTTTCTAGGTGACAATACTGATAGCCTGAGGTAAAGGCCTTGCTCAGAAAATTAGTTCTTGTCAAAGAAGGATTTTAATCATCGTATTTTAACCTGGAAATACATGCACAAAAATATTAACATTAGTACAATTCCTATAATTTATTTAGAAAGCAAAAATAGGCCAACATAGCATTTTCAAATGAGAGGGGAAAAAAGAATGCTAGAATATATAAACTAGGGAAAAACATTGATGCCGATCTAGAAGCATTCTTTCAAAGTGAGGTATGTATGCACTCCAAAGAGGTTTGGATCTCAGATATGCCTGTTTTCTATAAAAATATTTGAAGAAGTTTAGAAAAATATTTTGCATTTCATATACACAGTTGTCCTTTGAACAACATGGGTTTGAACTGCACAGGTCCACTTATAAGTGGATTTTTTTCAATAAATGCATTGTAAAAGTTTTTGGAGATTTGTGTCAATTTGAAAAAACTTACAGGTGAACCATGTAGCCTAGAAATACCAATAAATAGAGTATGGTAGTGTAAATGTTTTTTCTCTTCCTTTTATGATTTTTTAAATAACATTTTCTTTTTCCTGACTTACTTTCCTGTAAGAATACAGTATATAATACATAAACATACAAAACGTGTTGATCAACTGCTTATGTTATCAGTAAGGCTTCAAGTCAACAGTAAGCTATTAGCAGTTAAGTTTGGGGGGAAATCAAAAGTTATAGGTTGATTTTTAACTGTGCAGGGTCGGTGTCAAGGGTCAACTGTATATATACATATATGTATATATACACATGTATATATATATTCTATTGTCATATGGACAGAGAGTATTTTTGTTTTGAAACAAAAATACTTTCATGTAATAATATGAAAAGAAGACATGCTTTATAATCATGTTATGTAAACAAAGTATTCATTTTCTCTAAATGCAGTGCATATAACTTAGAACACTGATTTCTCAGAAACCAAATTAGACAACCTCCCTCTGAGTTATGAGTAGAGACAATTTGTCATCCATCTGCATATGAATGGAAAAGTTTCATCTACAGGGAGAATGTATAACATTCATCAATTCTTTTAGTATCAGAGGGAATCTATATCTCTCTAATATGAGAATTTATTTACATATAATCATAAAATCTAAAGATTGCAGAGGACCTTGGGATTATGCATTCTAACCTTCTACTAGACATTTGAATTTAAAGAATAAGATTTTCAACAGTTTCTTCCTTTCCTTGAACTAATGCTAATGGAGTCCTTAATTGTTATAGAGTTTCATTACGTCTTTGAAAAGTTCAAATTATTGAAACACATCTTCATTGTAAGCCAAACAAAGTCTGCCTATAATATTTCTGTTTTGTTTATACTTTTTAAAGCCATGCATAAGAGAATCAAATGTCTCTTTCAAAATGGCACTTCAAATATTTGAAGATAGTTATTATGTAACCTCTAAATTTCCACTTCTATAAGCAAAATCTTATTTTCTTCAGATATTCCTGTTATTATATATCATTAATTTGTGTCAATATTTTTATCATATCCTCTGATACATTTCCATTTTGTTTATATCCCTATTGAAGTGTAAAATTCATAACTGAGTAAAGTACTCTTAATGTATTTTAAGCAGCTCAGAAATTATTGCAACTCATTTGAGATACCCATTTTTTTCACAACTGTTTTTTGAGCACATATATGTGAGAAGCAGTTTGCAGTTGTCAGAGTAGTCGGTGACCCTGCATCATAGAGCCTTCTGCCCATAGTAGACACTCTGGGGTACTCTGCTCACCATAAATCTTCTATGGTGTTTCTAAGGCACCTCATACAACCCAATTTTGCATCTCCCTTCCCAACGTCATTTTTAGTCATGTTCTATTAGTAGCTTGAAATTGATCATAAAGGGTGTACTTACACTATAGAAATCAATGAGCACTACAAATAAGTATCTTAGTTTGTTGTTTGTTTTTCTTGCTTGGTTTTGTTTTGTTTTGGACAGCTGGTTGGTAAACCAGTATATCACTTTTCTTCTGTTTGGAGTGCTTCTCTCCCACATGTGTAAGATCCTGGTTAAGTTTTTATTAAAAGACATGGTTTTATGACTATAGTTGATTAGGCTAGTGGCAAACATAAACTGGGTCATTTACAGACAATTGAAAATAATGTTTATTCTATGCTATTAGAGTATAACATTTATTTAAGTCTTATTAACTATATCCTGCTGATCCTCTATACATTTATTTATTAATCAATAATTTAAAATTAAGTTCCTTTACCTGATCACAATGAAACCAGTGTATAAGCCAAGTTGGAGGGCTTCATTGCCTTATTCTTCAAGCATAATTACGCCTGGATGGGCTGACTACTCTTCATATGGAGGATATCTGCCGCTCCCCTTTTTAATTGCTGCTTCCAATTTATATAGTCTACATTTCAGTTTCTATCTATGGTTTAAAGCCAAGCCCTGAAATTATGCAGATATCTTCAAGAGCTCTCTCTTGCCTGGTTGAAGATAGTATTGCCATATGTACATATTATACGTACATACATATATATGTATTATGGGGACAACTGTGTTTTCCAGAATTCAGTAAAAGATTCACTGCTCTCTGAGAAGACTCAAAAATATTCAAGAGACTTTAATTGAGATTATATAACATTTCATATTTCTCTATGGGAATAAATCAACTACTTCTACATTTAATAGAGATCTTTGTAATTAGAAAACATCACAGAAGAGGAAAATTAACCCATGGAAGATCCTGGTAGTAAAACTGGGTCTCAACAAGTACACAGATCACTTGCAAGATGCTCCATAAAGAGTATACTACTGAGCAGAATATCTGCAGAGTTAACTGGACTAATATCTGTGACACATAATTATATCTACAAACAAAATAAAAGGGAAAAATAGCTGACTATAAGGAAAGCATTTTTTCATAAACACTTAAATACAGAAAATGCCTCTGAAATTATTCTGGAGTTGGTGTGGGCTGCTTTTGTTCTGTTTCACTTGCTAAACTCTAAGGAAAATTATGATTCACAGGTATTGTTTGACAGACCAAACCATTAACTGAATTTCTTATGGTATCTAATCAGTATTTGCAAAAATTTCCAAGAAAGGAAAAAGGAACTTATTAAATGTAAACTCGTGGTTATAAATGAAAGGCTTTGAAATTTTGGCAAGTGAACAAAGAATTCATACAACTATAGAGAAATACAGAACGGCAAATGGGCAAGTTTGTTTTTTTTTAATCTCTTATGAAATTAACTGTGAATTCTCCAGGAAGAAAGGTCTATTAGAAGAAAAATGTTCAACCAACCCTGTATTCAAAAACTTCTCTGAAGTCTAAATCTAGACTGGTATAATAATGCCCAAAATGCACAACCAATGGCTTCTCCTTTAGGACAGCTTGGGAGAATTTTATTAACATTTATGCTTCATTATTTTCATTATTACCCCTAGACCAGATTGGTACTTATGTATTTAGCAGATTTAAATGGGATCTAAGGCTAATAGCTCACTATCACAGAGCTGGAGACTTTGGCCCACCAAAATTTTTCCAGGTTTTACCATATCTTATCTTGTCCCTGTAGTTTCTTTTTTGGAACATAGGCAATTCTATCATAGATTGATATGCATGTACAAAATTACTTCTCTATTTATTAATAGAATGAAACCTCTTTTTTTTTTTAAGTCTAGGTATGTAATCTATTTTACCACAGATAGAGTCTATTTAGAGTTTTCTCCTTAATAGGAATGCTGGATAATTCTGACTTAATTGATGTACTTCTCAGAATCTATTCTCCAAGCAACCATATTAGTAGAGATGCTTCCTTCTCTATTGTCTATTTTTGTTCTTAACACCTAATAAGTTCATATTTATTCAATATATCTATTCATTTGAGATATGCTAACTTCTTCTAAAACACTTCTCAAATTACCCTAATAGCCTTTCTATATAGAATGATGAAAAAGAATACATTTCATTAAAGAAACATTGATTTGCACCACATATGTATATAGTAATTTTGATAAATTATTTTCAATATTTATCAAAATTTTCCATTGAAAATTGAAACTAACTCACTTACATATTTTTTCCCATTGAAAACTAACTCACTTACATATTTTTATAAAATCCATGCCCACTAATCAGTAACATTGCATACTACCTTATTTGCTATATCAATCAATCAGTCAGTTAATCAGTTAACCAATCTTTGCAGTCTATTCTTAGGTTCTTTTTCATATCAAGTTCTCCAGTATCTTGGATTAGAATTCTCTAAGACTACACTGAAAGTTTCTCTTTATTTTCTCTTATTCTCGGAACACAGTATGAATCTGTTTCCTGGATATTTCATCTTTTGTTCAGTATTATCAGTGACCTTATACTAGCCTCCTCATCAATATTTGAATTAAAAAGGAGTTCATAATTTTATTTCATTTTTCACCCACAGGGACTATAAACCTTTTAAAGAGTTACAATTATGCTTATCCTGAATGCTTTTCTTAGGTTAGAATTGCTCTATAGGAGAGCAATGCCTGTCTTCTTCCGGAGTGAGGGTTATCTTCAAAATCACAAGATCAACTACAATTTTATGAATGCTTACCTTCCTGGGCATGACTGACTGTTGTCAACAATGGGTAGTGAGAAAGACTTCAAGGGCTAGTCCCCTATTATATTAAATTCAGACTTACACTTAAATCCCTAGTCACAAACAGCTGTAGATACATTTTCAACCTCAAATAAACCATTCTCAAGCTTTGGGATTTGTGATCCTTGATTAAAATGCATTTTTACCTGATGTTCTTGTGAGAAAAGAGTTGCCTTAGGAATATTCATGTAAATTAATGAGAACAACCAATATCCAGTTAACCAGTAAAATTCACTTCATAGCAGAAGGCAAAGAGTTTGCCCAACTTCTCATATTCAGTGGTCAGCTTCTATGATGGTAGAGGCTTCTTCCTCTTCTCAGAATCCTCTCTCTGGGGCTACTTCCATATACTGTATAATGCTCCTCCTAAAGTCCAGAAAAAAACCCCTGCTTTATGGCAGAGATATCAACATATAGACTGAGCTTTGTTGGCCATAGTACACGAACTCATCTCACGAAGTTCATCTCATGAAGACTGACAACTTTCAAAACACACAGAAAATACTTCCTGACCATTTTTCAGTTATTGCCTCTTTGACAAAGTCTCATGGTTACTCAGTGACAACCCAGTGCATAATTCTGATCTTACTACTTTTTCTGTCTTACAGATGGGTTTTGACAGCAATTTTTTTTCATGTTTTAGGAGAGCTGTTCTCTATTATTTTTTTCCATATATGAAAAGGGAGAAATATTCCCTTTGCCTTCCAGCTGAACTTATTGCCCTCCTTATTGCTTTATATTCTTGCTTTTTCTAAAATGTGTTGACATTTATGCTCATACTTACTGTACATTTGCTATGGTTCATGGATAAAGAAAACTGGAAGCAATGAATTTCTTATCTAAAGAGGTGTACGCTCTCAAATGGCCCTTATGTTCAAGTTCTTTAGGATGTCTTGTAACTACTTTCTACTACAAAAGATGCTATGGTGATGCTACACATAGAAATGATCTGGTTGATCTAAGCAGAGGTTATATTTCATTCACAGCAACATTGATGGACTTTATTGGTGCCATTTTTCCCTTGAAGAAGTTTTTATTCTTTTAACATTTATTTTGCTTTATAAACTCAAATTTAGCAAACTTTTGCTTTATGCTTAGCAAGACAACAAACTCCTCCAACTGGAGTTTGGACTGCCTAAGATTTGTTTATTTTGTGTGTGTGTTTGTTTTTCAGTAATTTTATGAATTACTTTTCATTTTAGATCCATCTGGGTTTAATTTTCATATAAGATGTGAGATTGAAATTAGCTTCTATTTTTCCAGGTTGCTAAAGACAATTTATCGAATAATTTGTATTGAATAACTGAATTTCCTCCTTTTCTTCAATGTTTAAAATACCTAATTTATCATGTTTTAAATCCACATAGATATTTGGGTCTATTTCTGCACTCTCTGTTCTGTTTATTATACCTTTTCTTCATTTTATTAATCAATACCAAATGTTTTAGTTAATGGATTTTCCTAACCATATTCATATGTGGAAGGCTAGAATTTTAAATTCCTTTATTGTAAACCATTTTTTCCTTCTATTTTCCCATGCCTAATTCTCCAGAAACTTTACAATCACACCGTTAAGTTAAAAACCTAAAGCTCTGGACATTTGGGGGAGATAAATTCCATTCTGTTTATGCATCAATTTAGAAAGTATTGATATTTTAAAACATATTCTCCTCACCCATAACAGGTTCTACACTAAAGACATCTTCTTTATATGCCTAAGAAAAATTGTACCACCTTCTTCCTAAATTTCCAACCCATTTCATATGAAGTTTACATTTAGGTATATTTATCATATTTATTTGTATTTTAAATGCAATTTATTTCTCTAATATATTTTCTAACTTGAAACTATTTCTACATAGAGCAGCTCTTGATTAAATAGATTATTTTTTTGAAAAAGCATATTTGTTTTCCAATCATTATTCAGCTGATTTTGATGGCTTCTTAACTGTAAAAATCGTACTATATGGAGATAATGAAGATTTAGATTCTTTCTAAGTTTTAAATTGAATACTTTTTCCTATTCTAATTGTATTGCCAATAGTTTCATATCAATAATAAGTAATACAATATTTTTCACTCATCTCTTGTTTCTAACCTTAAGGAAAAGTTATGTAGTATATATCACCGTTTGCAACATGAAAGCTTGTAGTTAAGCATTTACATTTATTTTGGACTTTTTTTGTCTTTTCAAGAGAGTTTCACATTATTCACATTTAAGAACTTTTTTCTTCCTTTTAAGAAAATGTTAAACTTTTTGAAAACTAACTTTGCAGCTTAAGTTGCATATTTTTTTCTTCTATGTTTTATTAATGTGGCCAATATTCTATTTTTGCTCCTTTTTTGCTAATTTTTAAGTGTGGGTATCACTAGTTGAAATAAGTTTTAAGCTTTTTCTTTTCTATGATCTGGAATGGTTTAAATAATATCTAATTTATTTCATCCTTGAAGTAAAGTATTATAAAGTATTCATGGCTGAAGTCTCTGAGCCTGGTGTTTTGTGTGTGGGTATAGGGCAGGGGACAGATTATAGAAACACTTTAATAATCACAAATTTTCCATGAATATATGTTTATTTTAATTTTTGCCTATATGATAACCCTATTAAAATTTATACCTAGAAAATAATAAATTATTGATCAATTTTCAAATATATTTTCATAAAGTTTGGAAAGTACTCTAACAATTCTATGGACTTCCTCAGTGTTCATGTTAACATTTTATTTAACAGAGAATTTACCATATTTTCATTCTCACTGTGATTTGTGTTTATTTTTCCTTTTTCTCTTGTCTTCATTACCTTGACTCTGAATTTATCCTATATTGTGTACTAGAGTCCTATTGTGGCCTAACAAATTGCCACAAACTCAGTGGCCTTGAACAACAAAAATGTATTATCTTCAAATTTTGTAGGTCAAAATTCTGACAGAAGTCTACTGGGCTAAAATAAACTGTACTCCTTTGAGGAGCCCCAAGTGGAGAGTCTATTTGCTGCTTTTCCAATTTCTAGAGACTTTACACATTCATTTCATTGCTCCATCCTCAAAGCCACAAACTCTCTGATGCTTCATTCATTGGCACATCTCTTTCTGACCTCAGTTAGGAAAGGTTTTCAATTTTAAGAAATCATGTAATGATGTTTGAGAAGTCTCTTTAGCCATATAATGTAATACTTTCAGATTTCAGGGATTAGGAGAGACATCTTTGGGGGCCATTATTCTGCCTACCACAATTATCTTAGAGCTTTCCTTCTCCTATTTTAATTTATAAAATTTACTTTTTTATTTCTATACTCTTTTAGTATCAATAAGATTCCATTTCTTTATGAATTAATCTTAGTCTAATTTATTGAATTTAAGATATGAAAGATAAAAATATCATTTATTTAGTAATTCTATCAACATTTTTTGAGCACCTATCTGTACTCTATTCTAGATATTAGAATTATACTGTTGAACAAAATGGGAAGAAAATTCTGCTATCTTGAAGCTTACTTTTCAGTGTGTGTTTAGAAAATAAGCAAGAACTGCATAGTATGTCAGATGATAAATGCTATCAGTAACAATAAAAAGGAGAGGGAATACAGGGTAAAGGGTAAAGTCTGCTATTTTATGGAGACGTTCTAATTAGTTAGGTGACATTTGGTCAAAATGTAAAGAATTGAAGCAGTGAGACAAGAAGATATTGAGAAGAGTATTCCAAGCAGTGGAAACTTCAAATGCCAAGACCCAACAGCTGAAACATGCTTGACAAGTTAAAAATATATAAAGAAGACAAGTGTACTGGGAAAGGTGGACCAAGAGACACAGGAGTGGGAGCTAGCTGCAGAGATATAGCTGGGGGCTAGATCACAGGCCACTGTTGGATTACTCTAGGTTTTTGTAAGGAGTTTGCTTTTACTGAGTAAAATTTTAATCCATAGGAGGGTTTTGAACAGAACGATACCATGACTTATTCTATGTTTTAAAAGAATTTCTGCTGACTGCTGTATTGAGAATAGTCTTTAGGTGAGCACTGAGGGGAAGCAAAGTTACGAGTAAGGAGGCTACTACAATAAACCACAGGATAGATATTCGTAATGATGACAATGTTAGCTACAGAAGTGGGATAAAGTAGTCGGATTCAAAATATATTTTGAATTCAAGCCTATAGGATTTGCTAATGGAACCAATGTAAGGTATGAGAGAAAGAGAATTCAGTGAGAGCTTTAAGAAGACTGTGGCAAGATCAGCTTTCAGAGATGAAATGGGAGGGAGAGACATGAGTTGGGTTTTCAAAATATAAGACACCTATTAAATATCAAAAAAGATTATAAGAAAGGCAGCTGAATAGATGAGTCTGGAAATAAAAAATATTAAGTGCTATAGATATTATGAAAACTAGAAGGATGGATAATATAGATATAAAAGAGGCTTAAGGAGTAAATTCTTGTAACTCCCATATTTAGAAGTTACACATTTGCGAAAGAATCACCTAAAAAGAAAAAAGCATAGGTCAGATTAGAGGACAATCAAGAAAATGAAGTGATAAATTGCACACCAAGAGAAAAAATTCACATAAACACACACACACAAGCACACACACAAAGAATGGCTCTTGGGAAAAGATCTTTGAAAAAAGCTGTTTTTGGTAAAATAGTAATAGCAAAGGCCAGACGGAAAGGCATTCAAGAAATAAAAGAATGGGAGGAATTGAAAACTTGAATATTGAATATGGAACTTAAATGAATTTCTAACAAACCAAACATGGTGTGTGGGAGAAAGAAGATTCAAAGATAACTGCAAGAATTTTCTTCTTTACAGTTGGAAGGATGAGAATGGTATTTAATAAGATAGGAGGGTCACATTAGTGGACTATTTTGAAGAGTTTCATTTTTTTCTATAAAGAGAAGCAGAAAAAAAAGGGAAAGTTCCATTCTTCAGGATTTGACACATTTAATTACTGTTCGAAGTCTTGTTGTGAGACCAATAGGATGCTCTTCAACCCAGTGTATGGCCTCTATATTCCTCTTATTGAAAATTGAAACTGTATTTGACTATCAGAAAAACTTCTAATAGGTCCCCTTTTTTGTGTGTGTTTTTATTCAAGGACTACTGGCATTGATGAAAGTAACACATTTTCTTCTTTTTTAGATATGGTTAAAGGTGTTTGATTTGTATTTCTGAGAATACAGTAGACATACCATGAAATCATCTCCTACTTCTAAATTTTTAGAAGTTCTGGAGAAACGAAATTATTTTTTAAAATGCATTGCTCAAATTTCAAAATTAAGAGAAATTCCCTGAGGCTACTAATATATACAGAAGTAAAATATATGAGAGCCATGGCCAAAGGTCAAGAGGGAAAAATGGAACTATGCTATTGTAAGATTACTATGTAATGCATTAAGTATTATCAAGTTGAAGGTGGAACGTGACCTAATTGTCACTTGTACAATACTCCATCTGACAACAACTGTAGAGTACACATCTCTTTCAAGCGTACATGGAATATTCTTCCAGGTAGACCATATTTTGGAGGGCCATATAAAAAGTCTTAATAACTTTAATTTCTGTCACCAAAACAAGGAGGAGAGGGGGAGATAACATTGCCTTAGTTCCTTTCAGTATGGAAGTGATAATTACAGAAATGCAGGTTCAGTTATTTGAATCCTAGTTTCTCCTTTTAGCACATGTACGCCATCAAGAAAAAATTTTAATATACACAACCATGGCTTCTGGATCTATACAGCAGTAGTACTAACGTGATAATACTTGTCTTTCATCAGGTTGAAAGAAAAGGTAAATGAACTTGTTCTATTGAAGTTCCTATTAGGTAAATATTATTTACCTAATTTACCTCCTACCAAAACACAGCTATTTCAGGACACCAAAAATCTAAATCTTTCCCAGTGAGTCCATTTTCATTAACTTTCTACCGCTGCTATTTCCAATCATGCACTATTAACTATAATTTTCACAAGAGTGCTAAACTCTCTTTCATGGGAAAAATTAAGAGCATAAGATGCTTTGGTTTCAAAATTGAAACCTCTCAACCAATATCCTTTTAATATAAAGTTATTTATTCAAGTTTTGCTATTAAAAGATTCCTACTAAAATCAATAGAGTTCAATGTCATCATCTATTCCTTTCTTCCTTTAGACAACACACTGAACTTTTACTGTTGGAAGAATTATACATATCACACACTTTAAAAAATGTAGATAGTTTTTATCTCAAAAGAAATTACTTACATATATACATAGAGGTGGGAGATTAAATCATTTTTTCATTCATAAATGACTTAAAGACATCTTTCATAAAGACATCAAATTTGTTTTTAGAAAATTATTGACAGGAAGATAATTTAGATTACAGTAAAAGTTTTAGATTATTTAAACAGTATGTAGAGTAACTCGTGTATGTGTGAGAAGAAAGCTTGGAAGCATATAATTTAAAATGTTAACAGTGAGTATAAAATCACAGATGATTTTTATTTTCATGATTTTTTTGCATATTTTGAAATAAATGTACATTACTTTTGAAATAAGAAAAATGCAACAAAAATGTATTTTAAATTGTTGATTGAATAATGGAATGGTTGCATTTACAACTATCAAGTTAGACAAAACATGCAATTAGTTCAGTCAGATGCCTTATTTTCCCCAGAATTGACTAATGTTTGGTTCACCTAAATTGATCAGCAATTTGTTCTGGTACATGTAGGCACTCTCTAAGAAGTACTTTGGAAGAAACTCTGTGCCTTGAATATAGTTTGCTTTATTTTTAACAGTAATTTTTCAGAATTCATTTATTGCTACAGGTGCTGCCTTATGAATATATAATTTGTCCATTGGGCATTCAAGTGGTTAATAGACTAAAGCTCTCTAATTATAGAGGAAACCAAGATGTGTTGACAGATCTGCTATTTTGGGGGAGTGACAACCCTGGGTGCCTGCCACATTCTGACACTCAAGCTACACTTGTTAGTATCAAAAAATTCTCTGTAAAAAAAATTATTCTGGAAGCGGTTCACAGAAGAAAAAAATTGCATATATTTTATTATATTTGTCTAGTCAGCTGTGACATCAGTCTCCCCACATCCTTACAGATTTAAAATCCCAAGAGTAAGCAACAGAATATAGTGCATTAATTACCTCTAGGATCCTCTCCACTCAATGTTGGTGTGGAGCTGCAGAAAGGGCATAAAGCTGAGAAATAAGAGACTGGGTTCCGGCCTTGGTGCTGATTTGTGACCCTATCGATGAAACTTGAATGTAATTCACTTTTTAGTTAGAGAACTAGACTAAATTTTCTTCAAGTTCCATTTTGGATTTAAATTTCTGTGACTTTATTTTTAATTTATTTCTGGATTTAGAAGGGAATTAGTTTGGTAAGCCTTTAGGACATTTCCATTTCTCTTAAACAGTAACTTTGATCCTTTTGCAAGGCTAGTTTTCATGGCACATTTTCTCTCTTAATTCCCAAGTTTCATTTTAGCCATCATCAGAAGAAATAGTTTCTCACACAAAACAGTTTGGACACTTTTATAAATATTTGTTTATAAACAATTTCCCATCACTTAATAGCTGTGGCTACATTATTATATATTTATAATATCTACCTATCAACACACATATATATTTGTGAAAAAGCTGCATGAACTTTAATTTATGAAGCTTTCTTGACTCCTATATTTCACAGCCCCTATCTGATGAATTAAAAACTGCATTTTCTTAATAGTGATTAATTTTCTTGCTTCATTAATCAAACAGGAAAAATATTCTTTTATACTTCTCAGATTCCTAATTTGTTTAATGGAGTTTTGAATAATTAAGAACAGTGCAGCTAATTTAGCTAAAATAAAGTGAGCTGAAAGATTTATGTGGAGCTTTTTCTTATGGCATACACATGGTCCACTTATTAGGAATAAAAATTTTTGGAAATTTGTGAAAATTTTGGAATACAATTTGTATTTAAAGTTACATTTCAGGATTTTTTAAAAAGATCAACAATGTTTGTTTAAGCCTAAAATAAGTGTATTGGTTTATTTCCATAAAAGTTTCAAAATTGGTGAAAAGAATATTTACTCCGTTATTTTCTAGGAGATCTTGAATGATTGACAACATATTTTAACTCAAATCAATAATCAAAAAAAAATTAGAGGGCTTCCCTGGTGGCGCAGTGGTTGAGAGTCCGCCTGCCGATGCAGGGGACGCGGGTTCGTACCCCGGTCCGGGAGGATCCCGCATGCCACGGAGCGGCTGGGTCCGTGAGCCATGGCCGCTGAGCCTGCGCGTCCGGAGCCTGTGCTCTGCAACGGGAGAGACCACAACAGTGAGAGGCCCGCGTACCGGAAAGAAAAAATATATATATATTAGAAACTATTCAGTACATTTAAAAGCATCCAAGTAGAACTCACTTAATGACTTCAATTAAATGGTGACTAAAGTTATTTCTTAAAAGTCTTTTCCTGGTAATCACTGTTTATCATGTCTAAAATGTGAAAATTTGGGAAGTATGTTTCAGTCAGATATTTTCGTATAAAGCTAACCAATTCAGGTCACTTTTATCTTAACTATAATTGATTTGCATTGTCCTGAATAGATATTATAGCTTGCAATTCATGTATTTTTCAAATAAGAATCTCACTTATTTCCCTCTATAGTATAAATTCATTTTTACTAATCAGTTTTTTTTTTTCTTTTCTTGTCGTACCTCAGCTTCTGTTACTTGAGCTATGTTACTGATTTCTTTTATTTCTACCTTTTGTGCATCACCATACTTCCTTTACTCACCATAAGAAAGAAGCACTTCCATTACTAATTGTCAGAATTATGGCCATCATGACAGTAATACCACCAGCTATCATAACTTGTTTAGAGAATTTTGTACTTTTTCATGAACACAATACTTTTGTGTTTATGAATCTCTTTGTCACACGTTGATATTTTTTTTTTCAAGATGGAAACCTCCCCTTAGATATGTGGTAGATTTCAGCATTGGACTCAAATCTCCTCTAACTTCTCTATCCTTGACCTTTGCCTTTTAAATTTGTCTTGCTCTTCTTTTGTGGGTGTACATAATTCCCTGTCCCTCGGCTCATTATGTTTGGCCAATGGGACGTGAGCAGATCTGGTGCAAGGAGTGTTGAAAAGGGTTTGTGTGATTGGATTTTGTCTCATGCTCTTGTACCATCACAGTGAGAAGAACATGCTAAACTTGCCTGCTGGTCACACAAGAAGTATGAGGGACACATAGAGACGTCCTAGACTAGAGTGAATCAGCTGACCCACTGACACAAGACCAAGCCTGGCAGAGATCAGCCAAAACTGCCAGCTGATACCCAGACTGGTGAGAAATAAACACATATTGTAGGGCTTCCCTGGTGGCGCAGTGGTTGAGAGTCCACCTGCCAATGCAGGGGACGCGGGTTCGTGCCCCGGTCCGGGAGGATCCCACATGCTGCGGAGTGGCTGGGCCCGTGAGCCATGGCCGCTGGGCCTGCGCGTCCGGAGCCTGTGCTCCGCAGCGGGAGAGACCACAACAGTGAGAGGCCCATGTACCACAAAAAACAAACAAACAAAACACATATTGTAGTATGCCACTGAGGTTTCACGGTTGTTTGTTATGCATTAGTTTTGTGGTGATAGCAAGCTGATAGAAGATCTTTCCAAAATCATCAGCCATATAAGTATAGAAAGACCAGCTATCTCAAAGATAGCTTTCACAATTGATATATCTGATGAAAAATAAGTGCCTGGAGTGGCGATGGAGAAAAGAGAAGGATGAGACTGCTTTACATACAGACTGAATTGTTTCTTTTCTTCAGCCACACTTCTGACACTTACTTTATTTGGGGGTTCTTGCCCTCTCCAGGGTTCAGCAGGTCAGAATTATTTCCTAATTGTTGATTTCATTTTATTACTTTTTTTCCCCTCTGGTTCATTAGGCACTACTCCCCTACCTGATTTATATCATCTAGAAAATTTCCTATTTTTTGCAGCTAGTTGGATTTTTTTGTTTGTTGGTTTTGTTTTGTTTGGCTTCTATAATTGTATTATGACATCATAGGAGAGATAAATGAATGTGTTCAGCCTACAACCCTGAAGCACATTATCATTAGGTACCTACTATATTGTCATCACTTAAAAAATTGAATTTCTCTTAGTGCGCTTTAGTAAAGAAGAATAAACCAGGTATAAAATTCAGTTGTTTTAGTCCTTACGGCCAGGAAAATAATGTTGAAATTTAATAATTCATTCCCTATTACATTTGAGTTATTGTCCCCTTGTTCATGGTACATTTTTTTCAAAGTAATACTGCTTTTTAATCATATATTTAAAATAATAGCTAAGGTTGCCAACTTGAAGACATCTTCCAATAAAGAATATGCTTTCCATTCTATCAAGAAATAGTGTAGGGGCTTCCCTGGTGGCACAGTGGTTGAGAGTCCACCTGCCGATGCACAACACCATGCATGGCACAATACTGTAAAACACTTCAATATATTCCTTTTGAGTATAATAATTATTCTTTTATTTGTTAAGTTAGTATTTTATAAAATTATTTATTAACTGTGTCTCTGAAAAATTAGATTCAAATTAAAGGACTTTAATAATCAAAGGATTAATTCCAAGGAATAACAAAATTCCCATCCTTTGCAGCTTAGTGGATCAATTTAATGAAATCTGAAAACTGTTCAAATTTAACTCTTCTAAAATATCAAACAGTTTGTGCACAGAAAATTCAATCATATTATATAGAGAATTTGGGATTATGAAAAGTAAAGAATTCATTATTTATGGAGTATAGCAGTAGTTATAAAAGTTGGCTTTTCTATCATATTAAAATTCTACCAAAGGAAATAAAAACTAATAAACTTCCAAAGAGTGAAAATTTTTTTCTGTTAGATATACAGTAATTAAAGCAAAGTTAAATTAAATTTAAATGCATGTTATCATTGTTTGCTAAAACAATAAATTTACCTGATCATGCAGTTATTAGCAGCTTTGAGTAGTTTGCTCTGAATTAATTCCACTCTGTTAGGAGATAATTACAAAACTTTCTAATTTCTAAGGTATGCTGAGACAGGAAATTATGTTTTGTAAGGCATACTACTCTAAACTGGATTATGGTCAGCATAAACTAATGGAACACAGAAGCTATACTTTCTTTCAAGTATCAGGCCACTATTGTCTTGAGTTATAAACAGTTAGTTTAAACTTGTATACCAAATACCTGTCCCATACATTGGGAATCAGTTTTGTTTCACTTCCAAAATTCATGCTGGTATTACTAATGAGTCTATTAATAAAATGATTTGAGGCTAAAGACACTGTGGTTCCAACTTCAGGTCCTTTGGTTCTTTCAATAACAGTAATTTTTGTAATTGTCTTCTATTAAAATATTGTTCTTAGCTATTTGTTTACATTGTCAAATATGTAGACATTTTCACTGTCATGAAAAATGAAGAAGTTTTTAGAAATTTTATACATTTTTATTTATGACATGGGTTATCTTTCTTATAGATACTTATGATATTATTTTTTTTTGATGAATAGGTATATAATTTTATATTTATTCTTTTATTACTTCATTTGTTGCTTTATATTTTAAGTATAACTTCAGAATAGGAGAGTGATAGACCTCATAGAACATCACTACAGGAGTAACAAAGACTGCTATCTGATAACCTATCACCTTAACAGACCTAAATTTTGTTGAAGGTGTCATTGTACCTGCTGAAATACTGTATTCTATAGCACCACCTAAAGGAATAGTGGCCAATAATACATAAATGAAAGTTGATATCTGACTCTTCCAGAAAGTTTCAGAAAACAGATTAATTTGGCTGTACTTTTTGTCTTTGACATTTCTTTTTTCTTCCTGGCTAAAATGTGGACATCATTAACTGAAACTGTAGCTGCCATCTTAAAACTGACCATGAAGGAAAAAACACAGATTCACGGTGGCCTCAGCCCAGAGATCTTTAAGCTACTACTTTAGATTGGGACTGCCTACTTCCATTCTTCTAGTTACTTGGGGAAAAATAAACCTCATTCTTGTTTAAGTCACTATCACTTGGAATTTCTGTTTCATACAGCTGGACTTAATCCTTAATTGCAATACCTGATGTTAGCAAGATTCTGAACCCTTGAGGGAATATTTAAAAATACCATTACCCAGACTCCATCCACTCAGGTAACTTAACCGATAAACTCTGGGTGAGATAAATGGGCATTGATATTTTTAAAAATCTCTGCAGGAAGACTAATGTAATTCTCAGGTTGAGAAACCATCCTTCCAAGTGTTCCACTTGGTCTATCCACTATATAGATGGTATCTTGCATGAAGTCATCAGTTCTGATTCAGAAATTAACTTTGAAAATATTTAATTTTTTTCTGTGACTTAAATTTTGAAAAGTCCACTACCATTGTGGAATTTTTTAATAAGATATTTTTCAATAGTTAATTAAACAAGATTATAAGATCAAATGTCAAAATAATAACTAGTTTTATGAAATTATCTTTTAATACCTCCCCTCTAACTAAGATATGGTGAATCAAAATATTTCCATTCTAGCTGAAAGTGATAGGTGTACATGTGAGCATTCATAAATAAAAAAAATTAAAAAGACAAATGTCATGTAATGTGGGAATAAATTAATTCAAGGGTATAAAATATCCCCTGAATCTTGAGTTATGTTTATTAATTTCAGATGAATCAAAGCATTGGCCTCATTCAGTTCCTCCTATATTAGAAATTTATGATAAATTCCCCTTAAAAATTAGCATAAAGTTAGTATACTTTAAAACACTAATAAATTTTTATATTGAAAATTATATAGTTTTATTTTCCTTGTCTATTCTTCTGATGGAAGAATTTTGATTTTTAGGTCTTCAATGTTATTAATTTTCATGATATGGTGTTGTAGAGAATGTATTTTTATGTTTCTCCATAGTTCATGCTTTCTGAGAAAAATCTTAGTGAAGCTTGGGACCTAGTCTAAAAGAGCAAGTCTTAGAAGTTAATGTACAGCCATGAGAACCCAAGAGGAATTTATCTAACTCTGGAAGTGTGAATTTACTTTTCAAAGAGTGCTGAGACCTGGGACAGGGAGATATCTCTGGGTTGCAAACTTGAAGACAGTATTCTTATCTTTCCCCTGGAGAGATTTATTTACATTCCAAAAAGTATAATATGAAATCAGAATCTTCCTAGGAATAAAAAGTTTTCTCCCTCCTTCAAGGAGGGGAGGACAGTGTGTACATAAGTACATAGATTCGTTTTCATGGTTTTTCTCACCTACAGCACAGACCCCATGACATCTGGTTCTCATCACATTGCTTTAGGGGATAGAATTAAGCCAAACGGGAATCAGTGCAACTATTATTATGTAAATATAATAATTAATCTGTCTCTGCTCCAGAAATCTTCTGTATGAATCAGATTATTATTAATAAATAAATATGATAATTGCAGACATGCCTTTTGCACACGCCTTTTGATTTAAAAATGGTTTTTCTATTCCAAAGTTATAAGATTTTGCCCTTGGTTTCATAAGTTTTTAAATTTATGATTAATTTGTAGTTTTTCTTGATATACATTGTGAGGTAAATAAGTAGCTAACATTTTTACACGTCTACCAGGTTGGCCAAACACAATTTGTTAAAGTATCTATACCCCTCTGTTTTGTTTTGGTTTTAAATGTTTTACAAGAATGGGGTGGTATCTGGCACCGAGTTACCTGAAGCACATCCTGTGACTATCTAGAGCTTGCACAGAATGGAATGGTATAGCTGTAGAGCTGTAGTCCCCAAACCAAAAGCTCAGTCTCTTTGTTTTGACATCTATTTTAATTGGTGCTAAACTAGCTCACTCAGTTTTCTCTTATAAATAAATCTTATTCTTTTATTGGGTCTGTGTTTCTGGTCTGTAACTTTTACAAGTATTTCTCCAATGACATAGTATTTTATCCTATTAGATTGAAAGAGAGAAACAGTAAGACTACTAGTTGTTTGAATGTGAGGAATGCCCTTCCTCCAGCTGGAGTTAGGCTCTAGTGAAGTCCTTCTCCTCCAGAGTAGGCCTTTGTTATAGAAAATGCTCCATTCCTATTCTACAATGACTACTCTTCTCCTGCTTCTGCCAATCATTAGGGATCTTTCTTGGATCCTGACCTTGAGAACCTGGTGTTTCCTTGAGGTAAAACCCATTGAAGTGTGAGTGTCCCCTAAGACTGCAGCCCCAGGAATTTCTCATTCTCAAGCTAATCCATACTCAGCTTTCAGCAATTAGTCCAATTTACCATGTAATTACCATATAGGTATCCATCAATGTTTATAGCTCCAGTGGCTACTGCTCCAGGTAAGCAGATCTAAGCTGTGACTTTTCAGGTTTGAGGACAGCAGTTTGCCTTGCAATCTCAGTTCTCTAATAGGTCTAAGAAAATTATCACTTTTCAGTTTAAGCTTTATTTGGTGTAAATGTTAGAGTAATGACTTCTAAGCTGTTTTTATTTTGGAGTTGAAGCTAGCATTCCTCAATTTCTTTTAGTAGAAACAGAACGTTGACTTGGGGGTCTTTTTATGTTGTTTTGTTGATTTGGGTTTGGTTTGGTTTGGCTCCTTTAGGGTCTCCTCTTTTGGAATGCCAGAAACTTTTTAATGAAAATTGACAAGGCTTTACCTTATGTTATCTTCCTCTCAAAAGGATTTAATTTTTTTCTGGAAAGCAGTTAGAGAAACTTTAGGTCACCTTGATCTAAGTAACAGTGTTTTTTAAACTGTGTTAGTGCTGGTTATTTTCAATTGCCCTTCCTCCTGAAGAATAATTCTTCTTGGTTTTAACTATTCTGTGATTTCAACTTAATTACTCTGACCCCCTGACCCCCTGCCCCTTTCTCGCTTGCTTCTTTTTCTTTTCTTCTTACCAAAAAAAAACCTTCATCTTGGTGGGACCTAAATTCCAACCTCTGTCTCCTCAGTATTGTAAGACTGCTGAAATGTTTGTGGAGTGCTTCAGTCACATAGCTACTGCTTTCTGCTTTGTGTGTATCATTCTTTGCATATGCAACTTAAGAATCAGCAAATACCTTATTACGATCTTGACTGTGTCTTCCAAATTCATATATCCAAGTCCCAGTGCCCAATATCTCAGAATGTAACCTTATTTGGAGATAAGGTCTTTAAAGAGGTGATTAATTAAAGTGAGGCCCTTGGGGTGGGCCCCTAATCCAGTATGACTGCCATACGGTCAAGGGGAGAGAGAGAGGGACCGGGGATGTGCGTTCCCAGAGGGGATGACCATATGAAGTGACAGCAAAAAGGCAGCCCTCTGAAAGCAAAAGAGAGGCCTCAGAAGAATCTAACCTTGCTGGCACCTTGATCTTGGACTTCCACCTTCCAGAGCTGTGAGAAAATAAATTTCTGTTGTTCAAGCTGCCCAGTGTGGTATTTTATTAGAGCAGCTTTAGCAAACTGATATGAGCAAATCTGAAACAGAACTTTAGTCTCTTATCTATATAGTTCTCACTTTCCTCTTGTGTCTCAGTCTATTTGGCTGTATCATAGTATAACTTCACTATTGTTAACTCAGTAAGACCTGGGATGTCACTTTCCCTAAGCCTCTACTTTTCCTGTTATGGTTTGGAAAAGCATTCAAGGGATAAAGCCAAAGTGACTATAAGGGCTCAGCTCAGTACGACTTTCTTCTCTCAAGACTTTTCACCTCATGAATATTGTCTTCCTTGTGCATTTTTCTAGGTTTTATCATTGATCCTTGTTGGGAGTGTTAGTCTTGTACAAGCTTCCCTAACATAAAGTCGAAATCTCTTTTCAGTTGTTTTAGGACTGAATTTTCTATTGACGGTTTAAAAAATGAAGGCATAATAGACCATTATGGTATAGTGTACTTTGCACAGTGTGTAAAGTGAGATTTGGGTGCTCAAATTTTTTCTGCAAATTACCCATTTTCCCTTTTCTCATTGAATGAGTATATAGCTGCTTCTAAGTTGTCACTGAATTTCCTAAGTGAATAGTTTTTTAAAAATTCCATCTGCCTTCAGAATTTTTTCCTCCATATATAAGTTAAGCTCACACTTATCACAAGAGTGCTAAAGATTTGTCTCTATCTCTATGACAAGATATAAATAGATATATAGAGAGGTAAATCCATATTGGTTTATATATCTTTAATGAGAGTACACTAGTATCTGGTTTAGTGATTTAAATATTTAATAAAAAGTTAAGCAAGATAACCTTTTGTGGTATCTTTAAAAGTCCACTACTTCATTTTAAGTACTAAAACCATTGCTAGCCTTTATTCTCTTAGTTGATTTAGGTTGTACCCTTACCTGAAAATTATAAACTGCAGTTATACATGATATAATTGTATATGTTTGTACCATATCCTTCGTATCATCAGCTTTAGTTGTGACAAATACTATTTCAAACCATAGCATTTATTGATAGTTCATTGAAATTACTATTTATTTTTTGCTACCCAAAGATAATTTAAAACTAAGAGAAGAAGCAATGAAGTATATTATTGAGAATTTCAAATTTAAGATCTCACCTTTCTTTAAAGCACAGGCAATCTAGGTGGTTTCTATATTTGAAGTCACACTCTGACCAATGTGAATTTCAGATTTGTACACAGCTGTCCCAAAATAATGATATTGGTAACAGCAACTTCATGCTTTATGAGGCTTATGGGAAAAAGAGAAAAGCACAATCAATTCTCTTTCATGAGATGTTGAGATCTGTAGGCTTTCTTCAGAGGAGCTCATTGTCCGCACATGGAAAAGGTTTAGGGAAAAGAAGGGAATAAAGCCTCACTCCCTTTTAACACAGAGTCTGTGAAAGTGGTTCAGTGAGGCAGAAAACTTCATTGCAGGTCTATGATACAGGTCCTGTAAGAGGCAACAAAGATAGAGTCAATTTCAAAGGTCTTTACAAAAAAGTAGATTAAAAAAAAAAAGAAACAAAAAAACACTGAAGGGCCAGTTCAAATCAAGTGTTGTACAATAGAAAATAACAAATACAGAGAAGTGCTAAATAATTGTATTAAATAGAATACCTTCTCATGTTGACTTCCTTTTGTAGTAACATATTCAAAAAACATTTTTTCCAAATATTTATATTCCAAAGCATGAAAGCCTAATGTTCAACTTAGACAAAAGCAATTTTTGTTTAGAAAACCCCCCACAAAACTAGAGAAAATAACACATATGTTTGGCCTATGATATTTTGACCCATAGCATATTAATTTTAACATTAATTATCAACCTGTAATATTCATGGTAATTCACATAAAAATATTCATATTTTCAGCTTCTCTTGGAAGAAAAAATAATATGTGAAAATGCCAGGCCAGCAGTCTGATTTAAAAACAATTTTCTGAAACTTACCTTTCTTTAGACTGAGTGTGCGTTCCCCTCTGCCATGGTTTTTGCTTCTGTTATTGTCTCCCAAATGTAAGATGTCAGCTGCCATTTGTGACAGAGTTTGGATTACTTAATTGTAAATTATAGAGAAAGTTTTAAAACTCATATCTCTATTAAAAGTGGAAAAATTAAAAGACCAGTGAGCCATGTGTTTCAGACAATGGTAGTAATCATTGTTCTAAGTAAAGGTGAGGAATATTTATACATTTTAATATTCAAGGTATGTTATTATGAAAAAAGTAAAGACACTGATAAAAACTAAGCAACACTAAGATAAAGGCCAGAATTCAGAAATATCAAATGACTAAAAGAAAAAGAAAAAAGGAACTAAAAATATACAAATGACACTGCCATTTGGTTTATTTCTTTCGTGTGTGTGTGTGTGTGTGTGTGTGTGTGTGTGTGTGTATAAATTTTTTTAAAAATTGAAGTATAGTTGATTTACAATGTTGTATTAGTTTCAGGTGTAGAACAAAGTGATTCAGTTATACATATATATGTATATATATATGTATACATAGAATGTCTTTTTTCAGATTCTTTTCCATTATAGGTTCAAGATATTGAATATAGTTCCCCATGCTATACAGTAGGTCCTTTTTGTTTATCTATTTTCTACCTAGTAGTATGCCTCTATTAATCCTAAACTCCTAATTCATCCTCCCCTCACCTTTCCCCTTTGGTAGCCATAGGTTTGTTTTCTATGTCTCTGAGTCTATTTCTGTTTTGTAAATAAGTTCATTTGTGTCATTTTTTTAGATACCACATATAAGCGATATCATATGTATTTGTCTTTCTCTGACTAACACAGTATGATAATCTCTAGGTCTATCCATGTTGCTGCAAAAGACATTATTTCATTCTTTTTTATGGCTGAGTAATATTCCCCGTGTGTGTATGTATGTGTGTGTGTGTGTGTGCGTGCACGCGTGTGCATGTGTACCATATCTTCTTTATCCATTCATCTGTTGATGGGCATTTAGGTTGTATCCATGCCTTGGCTATTGTAAATAGTGCTGTTATGAACATTGGGCTGCATGTACCTTTTCAAATTAGAGTTTTTTTCTTTTCCAGATATATGCCCAGGAGTGGGATTGCTGGATCACATGGTAACTCTATTTTTAGTTTTTTTTTTTTAAGAACACATGGTTTATTTCTGATGCTGTGGTATACAGTAGCCTTCTCTTTGGGCACTAATTTCTGAACACCTTTTTCAAGTTTGGGGAACTTGAAATATTATAATTATATAGAATTGATACATGATAAATATTATCATATCAGTTGGTTTGATTCCATTGGAATGAGTGTTTTAGAAGTTACTGGTTAAAAACAAAAGAAGATTTTATTAGAATGGAATATTTTAATTTGAGATAATAATATGTTTCAAATTCTCCCCTTCTGACCTTTGTTCTATTGATGTCATACATTTTACCTGTACGTATGTTATAAATCCCATATTATTATTATTTTTGTTTAAGTAGTCAATTATGTTTTAAGGAGATTTAAATAATAAGAAAAGCAGTCATATATTTACTCATGCAGTTACCATTTCTAATACTCATCATTCCTTTGTGGGGATCCAATTTTCCATCTGGCATAAATATTTTTCTTCCTGAAGGACTTCAACAGTTTTTGTACTGTGGATCTGCTGGATTGCTTCAGCTTTTCTATATCTGAATTTATATTCATTGTTTCATCTTTTGCATATCTAAAAAATCTTAATTTTGCCTTTGTATTTGAAAGATTTTTTTTCTTTCAGTATTTGAAAGAATTTGCTTAACTGTCTTCTCACTTGAATTGTTTCTGATGGACATTCTGCTGTCGTCTTTATCTATAGATAATGTATTATTTTTCTCTGGCTACATTTAAGACTTTTCTTTATTGGTTTTAAGCAATTTGACTGTAATTCTTTTTCATGTTGCTGTGTTTGACCTTAATTATCTTATATCTGTAAGTCCACTATTTTCAATTATTTTCTCTTAAAATTTTAAAGATATTGCTTTTATGAGTTATGAACATAAGCAAGTAATTATAAAGTGTTCTTCAATTACTGTTTTTAAAACTTATTTTAAGATGGGGCTTTCCTCTGCTTTACAAAAGCAATAGTTTCCTTAACTTATGCTTTTGAATTTTTCACATTTCCATGTTGGTTTGTTTAATTTAAAACTTAATTTAATTTTTAAATTAAAAAAAATTTTTTTAGCATGTTATGCAGTCTTGCATGCTCGAATCATAGTTGCACCTCTCACTATCCACAAAGTAAATGTTAGATTTTTGTTTCTTACTTCAGTATCATTCACAGTCTGTAGCTAAGTTCTCTTGTTTGGCAGTTGTATATTTAAACAGGCTCTATTGTACTGAAGAGTTCTTTCATTGCATGCTTAGCTCAGGCTATATGGAAGATAATTTATTTTTGGAGAATTAGAAGTTCCCCACAGTCAGCATAAATGTATAAAACAATACTGAATCCATAGTTTATTGTTCCCCTGGCTCTTCCTATTTTTCTCTCTTTGTACTATCTCAGAATGTGGTAATAGCAATCATATTGTATAATACTATTTGTATAGCATTATTGGAAAATGTAATCTTAAAATGGATAAGGAAAGAGAAGTCCTAATGGGAATGCTGGTCATAGGAATATGATTCAGAAAATAATGTTCCTTTAGCAAGAAATTTTCTTTTCTCTTTAGTCAGTTAAGAACCTATGCCCCTAAAATAAATCTGTAGATACAGTAACAAAGGGTTATAATAACCCCTGTATAGTTGCCAGCCTCCACTAATAGTCCTCAAGGTCTCTTCCCTGCTTTAATTAATAAACATTTCTTCTGTAACCTATGATATCTTTGATCAACACACCTAGTTTTCAGTGTTATTGAAAATTTACATCTCTTTGTTTGTATATTGTTTTGGTGTGAAATCAGGCACTATCTTAACCCGAAATCTCATAGAATAAAACTTTTGTTCTTCAGCAGCTTTGCATATCTCACCTGACTCTGCTGAATGGTGAGATTCCTAAATTCTCTTGAAGAACTGGCAGCAAAAAGTATTAATGTTGCCTTAAAAAAATGTTGGCAATAAAAAAAGGCAATATTAATGTTGCCTTAAAATATTCTAGCAATGACAATTCATTCCTAGCAATAAAAAGTCCGTAACTTGAAAACCAGAAATACATTTGAGTTCAGTCCTTGAAAATTTAAATATTATTTCTTAATATCATGTAAAACAGTAATGTAAAATATGATTTTTTAATTCTTTATAGTAATATCAGCAGCTTTGATAAAATATAAAATGACTAGGGAACTTAGTTCCACTGCAAAAGACAGGCAAGGGAAATACCTGCTGTTTCTCTTGGCACAGTTAATAGCAAAGAGCCTACCAATAAAAGCTTGGCAGGATCTTTAAGCAGCAGAATTATACTGAAATTCATTTTCATATACTTTTTGTTTTGTTTTTGTTTAAACAAATTGATAGGAAATATCATTGTTTTATGAAGATAAAAGGTAATCAAATAACTATTTTTTTCTTTTTCTGGGGAAACAGTTTTAGTATAAGAAAAGAGTTGTCTAATGTGTCTTAGTATTCCCAGTGTGGCTGATAAAAGTTTGATCTGCATGCATAGTTTGGAGCAAACACAAATATATGCTACTCCCTTCTTTCCCAGAACAGGACGGCTCTCCTATTCTGATGCTCACACCTACCCCCAAACCAACACATATTCAGTTCATTATAAAGGTATGGTTATGTTCCAATGGCAATCACATTTCGGTACGCGGGCCTCTCACTGTTGTGGCCTCTCCCGTTGCGGAGCACAGGCTCCGGACGCGCAGGCTCAGCAGCCATGGCTCACGGGCCTAGCCGCTCCGCGGCATGTGGGATCTTCCCGGACGGGGGCATGAAACCGTGTCTCCTGCATCGGCAGGCGGACTCTCAACCACTGCGCCACCAGGGAAGCCCCCGGCAATCACATGTTTTAAACTATACATTGTATCTTCAGTTCATCTCGTTAGTTATGGACAATGGTGTCCATGTGTGGGTTGTTACTAAGGATTTTGATGGTTTTATTCTACTTACTTATATGGTTTGTGCACTACTGACCAATATATATTAAGTCATTTGGTCTATCCCATATTCTCTTTTGAGAGAAAAATAATGCATTAATATACACAAAGGAAAACAAAATGGTCCAGGTATCTACCTTTCTAAAATATTTGTGAAATGTACCAAAAAGCTTAGCATTCATTTATTAAATCACAGTAGAGATATTGTCTATGAAGAACTTATCCTCAGTCTCTTGTTGAAATAGAAAAAGATTCTCTTATGTCTTTTCCTATATATTTTCCCTCTGATTACCTGGAATGCTTTCTCTGCCTCTCAACTCTCATTGGGAACAGCACACATGTGTCCTATTTTCTTTTTCTTTAATTCTAGGTAAAATTCCTCTATTTTTGGTGAAGACTTCTCAAGTGATAGTAACAATAGCTCTTACTTCTTGAGGACCTATTAATAGAATGCAAACAGCACTGTGATATACTGTCTGTAATCTTGTAAACAATTCTTCCATTTTGGCATTATTATTTCCAAGTTTTAAAAAGAGAAATTGAGGTTTTAAACAATTAAATATCTTACCAAACTTTATATAACATAATTTATATTAATTTCTATTTTTGCATTAACCTCTTCTTGCTTCTAAAACACTATTGATTACATGTTCTAATTTATTTAATAAGTTCTGAGCTCCCTTGAATATATAAAGTATATATTTTTCATATTTCTATCATTATCGTGCCATGTTTAGAACCTAAAATTCAGTAAATGTTTAACACATATGATGAATGTAAATAAAAGAACATAAAATATTTTTATAATTCTGAGCTTTTTAAAAGTCTGAGTGACTTTGTCACTGCAAAGACATGTTAAAATATTTCATGCACGTCATGTTAATATAAATTATTAATTATAAACATTGTTCTCACTTAGCAATGTATGAATTTTAGTTTTCTGAATTTTAGAGTCAGCTAGAAAAAAAAACACACTCATTATTGTATCAGACTGAATAAAAACCTCAAAGCATCAAGGGTGCATGAATCCAGCTGGAAAGTCAGTTAAAACCGGGCTTTTTGAAGAAACTTGAGAAAAATTTACAGCACAACCCTGTGATTATGATATTACAGTTGCCATAAAAACTGTTTGAAGAATTAAAAATTTAAGGGTTTCTTGAAAAACAAATTACTGTGTTGGGTAATACATATTTCTTGTATCCTATTGAAAAATAAAACTACACCTTAGGGAAGAATTCCAATTAACACTCTCTCTTTCAGATAGCTAGGGTCCATCTTTCCTATAATCCTAGAGTTCATGTTCAGTTCTGTTTAAAATAACTACAACATCCTCAAGCCACTGCAAATGTACTCTTCCAATTTCTGAACAATGGTGTAAGAAAATATAAGAATATAGAAACCATGTCACATATAAAATTGGTTTATTTCTAAACACACTATTCTAAGCTAATTAAATGAACAAATCCTAACTGGACACTTCATCATCTGTATATTATAATTTGCTATTTAATAGTAGAAATAACTTTACCCTTGAATTACTTTGGTACTGGCTGTGATGTTCTCTGATTCATTCATTTGCTATGGGCAATGGAAATTACAAAAGATATTTAATCCTTGATTTCAAGGAATGGCCAATCATGAGAAGAAAAGGCACATGTATTATATGCAAAGTAATTAAAAGCAATGTAAGTTTGTATATATTGTAATATTATAATGACTGACACTGTCAATAAATATAAAACAAATAAAGAAAAAACTTCAAGTGACCTTCTTATTTTGTAAGTAGTCAGGGTTTACCAAGTACTGAGAAATATGTTTAATTTCGAACACTTGTGATGCTTGCAGGAAAATATGTGTATACGTGTGTGTGTGCGTGCCTGTGTGTTTCATTTTATAGCTCAGATTACTTTTACTGTGACTGATGGAATTGCTGAAATGATAAGTCATATCTGTTGTGACCTAGTTGCTCTGATACTGTGAAATTTAACCTAAAGTTTGTTTCCAGCTCACTGAAGTATATTTGGAATCTAATCTCTAGTAAATCAGAGATTCTCAAACTTCTTGTCTGTATAATAATCAGTCTCGGAAATTCTTAGAAAAGTACAGATTCCTAGGATCTATCCTCAGAGATTCTAATTTTTTGGCCTTGGGTTGTCCTAGAAGTCTTCATTTAAATTAGTTTCCTGCCCACCCAAAGGATCCTGACATAGATGGCTGGTAGAGAACTTCCTGAGAAACATTACACTATGCCTTCACGTGAAAGCAAGGTTCTAGCTATCTTATTTGCTGGTGCATGGCCAGTATCTTGCCGGATTTTTTTTTTTTTCCAGGAAAAAATTGTGATTGTTTTAGAGAGCAGGTTTGTTTTTGTTTTTTTTTCATTAAGCATGTGTTTATTTAGTAACTTAGAACTTCCTATTGTTTATTTATGAAATTGAAATGTTCATTGTGACAATATGGATTAGCTCTTAGGAATGCAGCAATACCAAGACGAGAAACCACATCATGAGAAAATGTTAGTAGAGTGTGGTAACTATTAATATCAATAAAGATAGGCATGGAGTGGCGTGAGCCTGGGAAATGTCATCATTTCTCATATTGGGGTCAGATAGAAGAATTTCTGAAGTAGGTGATGCCTGTGTTGAATCTTCACAGAAAAATTGGAATCAGTGGGTCAGAGAAAACTGATTGAAGGTGTTCCTGTCAGAGACATGTAACTTGGTTGCTGAGGAGGAACTGCAAGGGGCAGAGGCAAGGTCATTTGGTATGGAGGTTGTAGAATGAGGAGGAACGTGGCAGGAAACACACCCAGAGAGAGAGAGACAGAGGCGAGATCACTGTGAGCTGGGAAAAATGACAGAGCTGAGCTGGATGTTTTCTTTATATATCATAGGGTCACACAAATTTGTTCTGGCAAATCTATGGTATTCAAATCAAAATTATAGTTCTAGCGAAAGAGCTGTAGACAGCAGCTGGCCTGATGTGCATTCACTGGGGGACCTTGGGAAGGAAGAAAAAAGATACGTAGCTAGATCTAATCACTGTCACCTGATGTCTAGGTTAAAAGACAAGTGGTATTTGCTAGGAGGAAGAGACGTTATCTGAAATGCCATTAGCAGAATGTCTCTGGTTGAGGATTGCCTATAGCAAAGAGAACCCAGTATCTGTGGATTCATGGGCCAAGGCTCCCTGGAGAAACTAATAGAAACTGTGTAACTCTCTGGGGTACAAACTAGAGGTGTTTGAAAACTCATACACTCCTCCTGCTATAACCTCAGCTGGAGACCTCATCTATTATCCTGGTATATAGAGTACATTTCTGTATGACCTGGGGAGCTGCTCTTGATGTCCTAGATTTCTGTCTACATCATTTGAGCCTATTGATTGCCTCTATACCACAAGTTATTAATAAAGCTTGACACAAAACAAGACGTTTGGTTTGTATTAGTCTGATTTGACAATTCAATTATTTGTGTTGTCTCCAGTGATAGGTAGCAAATGTAGAATAATACCATAATTGTTTCTGGAGAGAAAAGTAGGGACGTATACTTAGAAAAAAAATACTTCTATGTGCCATGCTAAAATTACTCTGGTCATCAAGAAAGGGAGGAAGGCTGGGTAATATTTACTGTTTTGTCCTCATAAAACCAGGATAAACTAGAAACACTTTGGGGGTTAGAACAAAGAAGTAAAGGCAAAACCACTTATCTTCTATTCCTGATTGCTAATTACAAATTTCATGCCATAATTAAATAATAACTAGAAAATCTCATAAAAAAGAAGTAAATATTAAATAGGATTCATAGCTACCTTCATCTCCAAAGAGGTCCTGGGAAAGAACTTGAAGGTGGTTGAAATGAAGGGTGGAATAACAGGGAATGGAATTGCTTTTGTAGTGGTAAGTGGTTTTCTTGGAATTAAAAATAAACTTAAAATGCTGAGTTTTAATTCCTGCACGCTTGTGGCATCTCCTACAAAACTAGTCTACTATTGCAAATAAACTACATGGTTTATCAATCCATGTCACCTCACCTATTCTGTTCTTCATAAGAAGAATCACAGAACTGGGATAAAATTGAGCCTATTTTGCTGGTGACCTATAGTGGCCCCTGCAAACTAGCTTGTATGCCTGGCAATTATGGCATGCTGCTTCACTGATTGTTTTTCTTGACCCTTATTGCTTCCAAAGGGGATAGGATATGTCTAAAGGGGGTAAAGAGAATATAGATTGTTTGGTATTATTTTAAATATATGATTAATGAAGAAGAACTAATACTACAAATGATTGTGGTCAAAGGTCTTATAATGCTACAGGAAGTATAGTATAATGTAGACAAAAGATTTTCTGGGGGTAGGTCATGTAGTTTTGGCAAAGGAGAAAAAAAGGAAAAAATAAAGTAAAAAATAACTGATAAATTGACGTTGCGTGAACCCAGAGAGTTAATATCAAGATCTTAAAAATCAATTCTCTGCTTTTTGGGGACCTAGTAGAATTCTCTAAATACAGAGGTAATGTGATGGAAAATCCCTGTTCCTAGCAATATGAGAGGCATTCAGTTCCATTTTGAATACAAATAGATCACAGGAAAAGGAAAGCTATGAATCAGTAAATAAAATATAAGAAAAAAAAAGGGCCAAAGAGGAAACGTGATTTTTCGATCATTTAAGACTTTTCCTACAGACACAGGATAGCAAAAGTAAAACATAAAGCCTAAAGATATGGTGCAATTAAACAAAATAAAAAGGCAAGATGTTTTAAAGTTAACTACTGATACTTTGTGTTGGAAGAGGCAGGTAATAGAGCTCCATTTATACAAAATATATCAAGGTCTACACTGACATTTTCTGTTACACTTATTTCTACACTGAGACATCTATTTATGAAAAAATTGAATCAAGTAGAGAGCTTTCAGATATTAAATGCAGCCTGGAAAGCAATTTGTTTTAAAAATTCTTCTCATTTTAGAATTTACTGCTCTAAGGAGATAAGGATTTTTTTTAATATCAACTAAACCTAGATTTTAAACAAATTGAAATTTTTAATCTGGTTTAATATATATATATATGTGTGTGTGTGTGTGTGTGTGTGTGTGGACAAACACTGTAAAATTGCATTTTAGAATTAACTGAATGTTCTGGTAGTATTTTAAGAAGTTAATTATTAAAAATATGTTTATTTCTGGGTATTCATTTTTTGCACCTTAAGGTAAAGTGACCCTTCCTTTTTTTCTTCCTCCCTTTCTTCCTTCCTTCCTCTCCCTCCCTTCCTCTCTTTCTTAAAACAACATTACTATCCATTATTATTATTATGAAACTCTAATATTTAGTCCAATAATATTTACTTTACAGGCAAGAAAATAGGATTCCAGCATATAAAATAATGTTTTTTATGTTAACACAATAAAGAAATGACAGAGTAAATTGAAACTTATTATTTTATAGTAACTGGAAGGGTTATTCATTTATTTTGAGGGGAAGGGATTCCCTTTCCATAATAGTTTTCAAAACCAGGTAATGATCTACAGGGGAAAAAATGAACCTCTTGCTTCAGAGCCACATCTCATTCCAGCTCGAATATAGTATCACTCATGGTTTTACCTTGTTGGTTATTGCTCTTCACCCCTTTTCTTATGTGTTTCAATTGGAGAGAATTAATATAATATTGATTACTCAAGACGTTTATTTGGGAGACATTTATATAATGCTCTTACTAAGAAAGGAATTAAATCTTGAAATATATTGAAGAGATATTTATTTATTTATTTATTTATTTATTTAATGTTATTACTGTTACCAAACAAAAATTGTGTCCACTTGCCTGTGTGCAGTAAAGCCAATCTACTGACAGTGGATCGTGATGAAGGAAAGTACAGCATTTATTGCAGGGCACCAAGCAAGGAGAATGGGCAGCTCATGCTCAAAAGACCCAAACTCCCCAATGGCTTTCAGGGAAGGGGTGTGAGAGAGGGTGGCTGCAAGGTGCATGATCAGCTTGTGCACAATTCTTAGATTGGTTGGCATCAAGGTGAAGTTTCAAGCATCATCAACCTCTGGTTTCAGCCATTCTAAACTCTATGTTCTTGCTGTCAGTAGTTTTCATCTGGTGGGGGTCTGCTTCCTGTAAAAACAACTGAGGAATGTGTGTCAGGCCTCTATATGTATCTTTCAAGGAACTATGAGTTTGGTGATTCTACTATATGGTGAATTTATAGTCTAAATTGTTACCAGTTTCCCAGTCCAACAGCTATTTTTTGTTTCTATATCTTCACATTTCCTAATCACTAACTCTTGAGTCAGCCTTCAGAGACCTAAGGGAGGCCTGAGAGACTAAAGCAAAAGACTTTACTTCAAAGGACAGGGACACAGGGGCTTGTATATGGTTTCATTACCAAATGTGTAGTCAATTCCAAAATTAAAATTTCCATAAAATCCTACCACTGGCGTATGGGTTCTTTAGTTGATCAAATGAAAATCGTTTTTAGAGAATATTTGTTGTAATATGTTTCTCTAACAAATAGTTTAAGATATAGTTTTCTGCAGCTGATCAACGACCTTTCCTGGACCATACAAACTAAATTTTAATTTTTAATATATCAATATCCTATGCCTTTTAACACCATTTCCTTCATAAAATTAAATAATTTCATCATTTTGATTTTATTTGGATGAATGCAAGATTTAATTCTTCAACTCCATTTCAATCATCTAAAAATTCTCACTGAAAGCTCAAAATCCAATCCTCTATATCTCAATTCAATAATACAATCACTATTCTCACTCTCATGTAATAGAGTCTTTGAAATATGACAAACCAAGAAAACAAGCTGCTCTATGAAATTGAGATTCTAGAAATGAATGCATAACATAAATGGGCATGTTTTTAATGGTTTCAGCTATAACAATTTCCTATAAACAGTTTAAAAGAAGTCAGAAGTGAATCACATGATTTTATGTACCCTCACTATAAAATCATTTGATTCATTTTGTCTTTTTTTAATATATATATTATATATGCATATGTATGTGTGTATACATATATTTCATTGGTTTGAGATTTAGATATTAGCATTTTTCAACCACAGAGACCGGTCTTGCAGTTGTGGACTTAGACAAAACCCTCCCCAATTTCTGATTTATCTTCCATGATTGGAACTCCTACATAAAGTATGTATCTGAAAAATAAGGAGATTAGGGTTTGTAGAGAAAGATGAGTCCAAGCTTTTAAGAAGACTTTGGTGTTAATATCTGATGTTAAAGGAATTAATACTATTACATTACACAAAAATTATGTAAATATAGATGTTTAATATTTTATAGTTCCAGCATGCTTAATTGTTAATTTATTTTGCCAAAAATATTTGGTGACATCACTGTTATTATAATTTGTATTATATAATAAATTACTCAGAATAAGTTCCTCTTTTAAAACCACCTAGACCATGTAATTTAATGGACACAGAACATTCAAAATATTTCCTATTAATGTTCAAGAGTTTATGGCTTGAAATTTGATATTGTGACTATTTTATCTGAATATTTGTACTCACAAAAGAAATCACTTAAGCAGTTCTACGGTGAAGTCTAAGTTAAAATAAATCTTTAGAAAAACTCAAATGTGACCTTGAAGTGAGGACAAATGCAATGACTGGGACATTCTATGTAAATTGTGCACTTGATTGATGGTCCAAAGCTGAAGGAGTAGTAACAAATTTTATTGGAATAATAAAACAAAAATACAGAATTCAACTAAATTCTTCCTTCTACATTTTGTCCCCATAGTGCTTCAATTCCTTCTCTGTTATTTGTAGCTGGTTTGTTTTGGACTCTAATGACCATTATGAATGTTGAAGTGTTTTCAGTGAAAAATGAATTTTTATTGATTCGTTTAAATATGACCTATTATCTTTCTGACCAAAGTGAGAAAATAATCCTTATGTCTCCTCCATTTGAGGTAGTCCAAAGCAGAATTCAAGAAGAAATATCTTGCTAACCCAGTTTATCTGAAATCAAATTACAAAAATGGAGAGTTTTTAATTCCTTAAAATGATTGTTTCATCCTAGAAAGCAGTTTGCATAGTGAACCCTTGGTATTCTCAAAGAGCCATGGAAGGTAAAGACCCTATAGCCTGAGGGTATCTTTTTCTGTGTGCTGCAGAGAACAGAGTGAGGCATCAATTAAAATAATATTACAGAACCATTTAAAATAGAAATATGGAAATTCTAAGAATTATAAGGAAATCATGCACTTCCATGTGACCTATGGATGAGACTAGCTTCTTCATGGCAATAATTTCGACTATCTCAAAAGTTTATTGGTGGGAAAAGCATGGTGAATTTGAGAAGAAAATGCAAGTGTCTTGGCCATCCCATTGTAGAAGGATCAGTATATGAAGAGAAGCCCAATTTTTAATTACTAAGATTTATTTTCCTAGCCTGAACCTACTTATACTTAATATTACCTGTTATACTGTGCAGTCATTTGTCTATAATTAGCACTCAGACAAATACACTGACACATGTATAGGATTTTGAATAATATACAATGATCTATGATAATTTTAAATAATCTATCATAATCTGTGATTTTTAAATGAGTTTAAAAATAGGTTGAGGGATTCCCTGGTGGCACAGTGGTTAAGAATCTGCCTGCCAATATAGGTGACACGGGTTCGAGCCCTGGCCTGGGAAGATCCTACATGCCACAAAGCAACTAAGCCCATGTGCCACAACTACTGAGGCCTGTGCACCTACAGCCTGTGCTCCACAACAAGTGAAGCCACCACAATGAGAAGCCCGTGCCCTGCAAAGAAGAGTAGAGCCTGCTCACCACACCTAGAGAAAGCCCGTGCATAACAATAAAGACCCAATGCAACCAAAAATAAATTTAAAGATTTATTTTAAAAATAAATAAAAATAGGATGAAACCTTATTTTATCTTATAAATCCTATATTATGCTTATCACATTCATAATTTGAGATTTATTTTGAAGAGGTGGGAATTGAAATGAATTAGGAGAGGAAAGGAAAATGAAAACAGGAGATTTTTTATTACTTGCAAAATTCTGATATTTTAGTAAATGCCATTATTTTTGTTTTTAATATCTTTATTGGATTATAATTACTTTACATTGGTGTGTTAGTTTCTGCTTTATAACAAAGTGACTCACCTATATGTATACATATATCCCCATATCTCCTCCCTCTTGTGTCTCCCTCCCACCCTTCCAATCCCACCTCTCTATGTGGTCACAAAACACCGAGCTGACCTCCCTATGCTATGGAGTTGCTTCCCACTCGCCATCCATTTTTCATTTGGATCGTTTTTTTTTCTCAAGATTGCTTTGGCTATTCGGGGTATTTGGTGTTTCTATACAAATTGGGAAATTTTGTGTTCTAGTTCTGTGAAAAATGCCATTGGTAGTTTGATAGGGATTGCGTTGAATATGTAGGGTGCTTTGGGTAGTATAGTCATTTTCGTAAGGTTGATTCTTCCAGTCCAAGAACATGGTATATCTCTCCATCTGTTTGTATCATCTTTAATTTCTTTCCTCAGTGTCTTATAGTTTTCTGCATACAGGTCTTTTTTCTCCTTAGGTAGATTTATTCCTAGGTATTTTATTCTTTTTCTTGCAATGGTAAATGGGACTGTTTCCTTAATTTCTCTTTCAGATTTTTCATCATTAGTGTATACAAAAGCAAGTGATGTCTGGGCATTAATTTTGTATCCCGCAACTTTACCAAATTCATTGATTAGGTCTGGTTCTCTGGTGGCATCCTTAGGATGCTCTATGTATAGTATCATGTCATTTGCAAACAGTGACAATTTTACTTCTTCTATTCTATTTTGGATTCCTTTTATTTCTTTTTCTTCTCTAATTGCTATGGCTAAAACTTCCAAAACTATGTTGAATAATAATGGGGATAGTGGGCAACCTTGTCTTGAATTACTGTTTCCTTCATTCCTTTTTTATTTATTTCTCATCAGATCTTTATGATTTCTTTCCTTCTGCTAACTTTGGGGTTTTTTTGTTCTTCTTTCTCTAATTGCTTTAGGTATAAGTTTAGGTTGTTTATTTGA
>NW_020174703.1:1354949-1424566 GCF_003031525.2 Neophocaena asiaeorientalis asiaeorientalis
CTCTGGATGCCCAGGCCCAGCGGCCATGGCGCACGGGCCCAGCCACTCCACGGCATGTGGGATCTTCCTGGACTGGGGCATGAACCTGCGTGCCCTGCATTGGCAAGCGGACTCTCAACCACTGCGCCACCAGGGAAGCCCTGAAGGTAGGACTGTATTGCTATAAACTTCCCTCTTAGAACTGCACCATTGGTGAAAGTGGGGTGTTAAAGTCCCCTACTATGATTGTGTTACTGTCGATTTCCCCTTTTATGTCTGTTAGCATTTGCCTTATGTATTGAGGTGCTCCTATGTTGGGTGCATAAATATTTACAATTGTTATATCTTCTTCTTGGATTGATCCCTTGATCATTATGTAGTGTCCTTCTTTGTCTTTTGTAATAGTCTTTGTTTTAAAGTCTACTCTCTCTGATATGAGAATTGCTATGCCAGCTTTCTTTTGATTTCCATTTTCATGGAATATCTTTTTCCATCCCCTCACTTTCAATCTTTATGTGTCCGTAGGTCTGAAGTGGGTGTCTTCTAGACAACATATATATGGGTTTTCTTTTTGTATTAATTCAGCCAGTCTATATCTTTCGTTGGGAGCATTTAATCCATTTACATTTAAGGTAATTATCAATATGTATGTTCCTGTTATCATTTTCTTAGTTGTTTTGGCTTTGTTATTGTAGGTCTTTTCCTTCTCTTGTGTTTCCTACCTAGAGACGTTCCTTTAGCATTTGTTGTAAAGCTGGTTTGGTGGTTCTGAATTCTCTTAGCTTTTTTTGTCTGTAAAGGTTTTAATTTCTCCATCGAATCTGAATGAGATCCTTGCTAGGTAGAGTAATCTTGGTTTTAGTTTTTTCCCTTTCATCACTTTAAATATGTCCTGCCATTCCGTTCTGGCTTGCAGAGTTTCTGCTGAAAGTTCAGCTGTTAATCTTATGGGGATTTCCTTGTATGTTATTTTTCCCTTACTGCTTTTTATATTTTTTCTTTGTATTTAATTTTTGGTAGTTTGAATAGTATGTGTCTTGGCATGTTTCTCCTTGGATTTGTCCTGTATGGGACTCTCTGTGCTCTCTGGACTTGATTAACTATTTCCTTTCCCATATTAAGGAAGTTTTCAACTATAATCTTTTCAGATATTTTCTCAGTCCCTTTCTTTTTCTCTTCTTCTTCTGGGACCCCTATAATTCGAATGTTGGTGCATCTAATGTTGCCCCAATGGTCTCTAAGACTGTCTTCAGTTCTTTCCATTCTTTTTTCTTTATTCTGCTCTGCATTAGTTATTTCCACTATTTTATCTTCCGGGCCACTTATCTGTTCTTCTGCCTCAGTTATTCTGCTATTGATTCCTTTTAGAGGATTTTTAATTTCATTTATTGTGTTGTTCATTATTGTTTCTTTGCTCTTTAGTTCTTCTAGGTCCTTGTTAAATGTTTCTTATATTTTCTCCATTCTATAGCCAAGATTTTGGATCATCTTTACTATCATTACTCTGAATTCTTTTTCAGGTAGACTGCCTATTTCCTCTTCATTTGTTTGGTCTGGTGGGTTTTTACCTTGCTCCTTCATATGCTGTATGTTTCTTTGTCTTCTCATTTTGCTAAGTTACTGTGTTTGGGGTCTGTTTTACATAGGCTGTACATTCATAGTTCCCATTGTTTTTGGTGTCTGCCACCAGTGGCTAAGGTTGTTTCAGTGGGTTGTGTTGGCTTCCTGGTGGAGGGTACTTGTTCCTGTGTTGTGGTGGATGAGGCTGGATCTTGTCTTTCTGGTGGGCAGGACCGCATCCAGTAGAGTGTTTTGGGGTGTGTGTGACCTTATTATGATTTTAGGGAGCCTCTCTGCTAATGGGTGGGGTTGTCTTCCTATCTTCCTAGTTATTTGGCATAGGGTGTCCAGCACTGTAGCTTGCTGGTCGTTGAGTGGAGCTGGGTCTTAGCATTGAGTTGAACACCTCTGGGAGAATTTTTGCCTTTTGATAATACAGGGAGCCAGGAGGTCTCTGGTGGACCAATGTCCTAAACTTGGCTCTCCCACCTCAGAGGCATAGGCCCAACACCTGGCCGGAGCACCAAAACCCTGTCAGCCACATGGCTCTGAAGAAAATGGAGAAAAAAAGGAAAAAGGAAGAAAAAATCAAAAAGTTTTTAAAATAAAAAATAATTATTAAAAATAAAAAGTAATAAGAAAAAAAGAAAAAAGAGAGCAACCAAACCAAAAAACAAATCCACCAATGATAACAAGTCCTAAAAAGAATAAAGAGGAAGAGAGCAACCAAATCAATAAACAAATCTACCAATGATAATAAACTCTAAATAGTAAACTAAGATAAACATAAAACCAGAAACAAATTAGATGCAGAAAGCAAACCCCAAATCTACCCAAATCTTCCCAAAGTCCACCGCCTCAGTTTTGGGATGATTTGTCTATTCAGGTATTCCACAGATGCAGGGTTCATCAAGTTGTCAGCTGTAATCCGCTGCTCTTGAGGGTGCTGGGAGAAATTTCCCTTTCTTTGTTAGCACAGCTCCTGGGGTTCAGCTTTGGATTTGGCCCCGCCTCTGCTTGTAGGTTGCCTGAGGGCATCTATTCCCTGCCCAGACAGGACAGGATTAAAGTAGCTGCTGCTTAGGGGACTCTGGCTCACTCAGGCCGTGGGTAGGGAGGGATACAGAATGTGGGGCAAGCATGCAGCGGCAGAAGCTGTCATGACATTGAAATAGCCTGAGGCGCACCGTGTGTTCTCTTGGGGAAGTTGTCCCTGGATCATGGGACCCTGGCAGTGGCGGGCTGCGCAGGCTCCTGGGAGGGGAGGTGTGGCTAGTGACCTGTGCTTGCACATAGGCTTCTTGGTGGCTGCAGCAGCAGCCTTAGTGTTTCATGCCCATCTCTGGTGTCCATGCAAATAGCCGTGGCTCGTGCCCATCTCTGGAGCTCATTTAGGTGGTGTTCTGAATCCCCTCTCCTCGTGCACCCCAAAACAATGGTCTCTTGCCTCTTAGGCAGGTCCAGACTTTTTTTCCCGGAATCCCTCCTGGCTAGCTATGGCACACTAGCCCCCTTCAGGCTGTGTTCAGGCAGCCAACCGCACTCCTCTCCCTGGGATCTGACCTCCGAAGCTGGAGCCTCTGCTCCCAGCCTCCACCCCTCCCGGTGGGTGAGCAGACAAGCCTCTCGGGATGGTGAGTGCTGGTTGGCACTGATCCTCTGTGCGGGAATCTCTCTGCTTTGCCCTCTGCAGCCCTGTTGCTACGCTCTCCTCCGTGGCTCCGCAGCTTCCTCCACCCTGCCACCCCCCCTCCTCCCCTCACCGTCTCCGCCATTGAAGGGGCTTCCTAGTGTTTGGAAACTTTTCCTCCTTCCCAGCTCCCTCCTAGAGGTGCAGGTCCTGTCCCTATTGTTTTGTCTCTGTTTTTTCTTTTGCCCTACCCAGGTACATCGTGATTTTCTTGCCTTTTGGGAAGTCTGAGGTCTTCTGCCAGCATTCAATAGGTTGTATTTTTGATGTATTTGTGGGGAGGAATTTGATCTCCACGTCTTACTCCTCCGCCATCTTGAAGGTCGTAAATGCCATTGTTAAATGCACTTTTTGCAGAGTTTTCCTCCCACAAATATGACTATGTATAATTAAAACATAATACTGTAACTATGTTGAACATAAAATGTTTTAGCATATATATTATAATTTACATTTTTTCCAAAGTTTTCCGTGTGTTAGGCATCTCTGGTTTAATTTTTCTGGTGTCGCCTCTACAGAGAATTTCCCTCCGAAGTATCCCAAACATAGTTTCTACGAGGCTTTCATTTTTCACCTCTCCATATACCCCTCTCCCATGCTTCACCTCCTTTCTCACCTCCAGTCATCAAGCAGTCTGCAGGGTTGCTGAAGAACTGAACTTTGTGTTAGATAGTATTGCAGAATTACAATTAAAGACAAAATTTTATCTCCCACTCCAGAAATCCTTTCCACAGTGGTAGTGGAGAAAGAGATCACCTTTATTGTTGAAGAAGCATTAAGCCAGAGTATGATGCCTGTAACAGGCAATTAGCTCAGAGGTTGCTAAGACAGAAAGGAAGTTCATGCCCTTATGTATCCAAGCAGATACAATCCATTACGTGTATGTTTTCAAGATAAACAGTAACTAGTCCTCAAGTAAGAGGACTTGACAGAACCATTTTTTACACAATATTCACCTAATTTTACCTGATAATTGGGGTGACCATCTGTGGGGTGAATATTTGTGTTAATTAATTGGTTTTATCTCTTTTCCTGTCTTTGTGACAGGAGGAAGTTTTGCAATTTAGGGCAAGGCTCCCACTGAAGTTAGGCTCCTACCCTCCCATAGAAACTGGGAGAAATTCTCTTGAAGTTTGCATTTCAAAGAGATGTTCACAGGTTCTTGAGGAAGACATTCCTGGGTCATAAAGCTGACAAAAGGTCAATCTAGTCTTCAAAGGGGAGAAGTCTAATCTCCTTTCAAAAGGAGAAAGCACTTACAAGTTTTCTCGAGTAAGTGCTCAAAGAAAAATTCAGGGAGGGAAATGTATTCCCTTATTTTCAACAGGGAGAATTAAGTCTCTTATTTTTAATTTATATTTTTGCTTACAGTAGAAGCACAGGAGTATCATGTGTTTGAGTTTTCCTAAGAACATTTTTATATGATGATTTGCCATCATTTCCTTTAAAAAGTTTCTAGTGAATTGTCATGCTGTGCTTTTTTTTCTTTCTTCTTACTAGCCTTTTTGCAAGGCAAAGGTGAAAAAAATATATTTAATAAGTTAAAAGTAAATTGATAAAAAATATAATTTCTGATTGAAAATTTACCCTTTCCCTTACATTTTATTTCAATTTTAATGCTTAAAGTTGATGTTTGATTTTAGGCATGGTAAGAAAGGAAGCTAATTTAAAAATTCAAATTGAAATCTCTGTATTACACAGTGTTTAATCAGAGTCACATTAATCACAGTTCATATTAAACCCCTAGATGCTGTAGAGTACCTTTCTGAATAATGACTGCCCTCTAGGATTATCAGTTATTAAAACAGAAGTCTTTTTAGAGGAATAGCCTATAGCATTTCTAGGTTCATTGATTTCATAGCATTCATTTAGTAAGCAAGAAAGAGGATTAACATTTTTGGATACTTTTTCAAAATATTCTTATTGAATACACATGTGTCTTGAAATTATCTTTGACCCAAGAGTTATGTGACTTGGGAACTATCTTCTATTTAGAGTTTGTTCTTAGAGTTACTGATGCTTGCAATATTCATATACAGAAGAGAGATCTGAACCAAGACCTGTAGAAAACTTATAATACACTATCCTTACATAGAGATTAAGAGAAATATACATAAAGTATATCATATACATTAATATAAACTCATGTCACAAGACTGAAAAAGATAATCCAGATATGAAGCTCATTAGCAAAAGCATTTGATGAGATATTCTTCTCAGTTAAACATAAATACTCAAAATGAAATAGCAACATATTTGTTATAATTAGACACAATGCCATATTTTAAACAGTCTATCTTTTGCTTTACTTTAGATTATTTGGAAAATAAAATAGTTAATTTAACAATAGAAATATGTTTTTGTTAATTTAGTCCAATTTTTTTTCAATTTGTGCATTTTTTCCTCTATGTCACTTGACTAATCTACTTTCTCATTGGCAGTCACTAATGAATGCATAATTCTATTAATAATTATATTCAAAACACACTGGCATCCACTTTTTCAAAATAATGAATTGATGACTATTGAGCCTCTCTTTTTAATTGCATTTTTTCCTGTTTCACCAGAGGACCTTTCCTCTTAATCTTTCATTTCATGTAATTTTGCTCAGAAAGATTTTAATTACTAAGGATTTATTTATTTATTATTTAGTTAGTTAGTTATATTCTCAAGTCCATAGTTTAAACTTGTTTCTCAATAGTAATTTTCTGTGATCACAGAAAAGTCTACATTCCAGAAAATTTTCTCTCTGTTTCTCACCTTGAACCCTGTTTACTAATTTCAAGCCAGCCTTGATGGAAGTATGTGCATGTGGCAAGAACCAGATAGGGCATTCCTGTACTCTTCGCAAAAGCATTCAAGTAATTTTTTGTATTTCTATAGTGACATCACTTGTCTCCAAGATACGTGATGTGGATCCCTTGTTATGAAACAAAGAAAAAGTGCTCAGATTGAAAAGATAAGTGAATGGGTTGAACTTCATACGTTTCCCCCATACTCATTTTAGTTTTCACTAACCTGAGACAACCATGTGAAACTAGACGAGCTTCTGCAGAAAACACAGAAAAACCAATCGAGATAAAAAAAGATGTTAATACTAGGATTCCCACTGAGTGTGACGGCAACCAGTAATTCGAAGGTAGTGGTATTAGGAAAAAGCAGGACTTCTGTAGTATGTTAATCTGACTTTAATATATAGTATTATTGAGTTAAAGAGAGTGTGTGTAGAGCATATTTTTTTATTAACTCTCAAGAACACATTTGACAGTTTGAAAATCAACTTTGAAGAGAATAAACTCTATGTTAAAGGAAGATATCCAAATTTTTACTTAATTTTCATATGATCCAAAAACAAAACAAAATAATAATAAAAATAAGACTATCTGTACCCCTTTTCAGGATAATGAACCCCTTGTCTAGCACAGCAAGTTTATTTTTTATTTATCTTAAGTTTATCTTTAACTCCTTCAAACTGCCTACAGTGCTCTTGGATGCAGTATTCTATGATTTGCTCAACATATATATTACCATTTTGTCCATATCTCTTGGACAATAATAGAATTATCACACATCCTTCAGTTTCACAATTAAGGTACCAAAATTTGGGAGACTCTCAAATAAATGAAAGATTTTAGATTTCTCAAATCAGTTTATGTATGCTTTCTCAGCACTATAATAATTTCATCACATAGTAGAATTCACAGGGGCCTATTTTGTTTAGACTGCAGAAGCACCAAGAAAAATATTTCATGGGTTTCATATAGGGCTGTATCAGTCTTCTTTTGCTGCATAGCAAAGCACCCCACAATTTAATGCTTTTAAACAGCAACACCCTATTATTGCTCACAAGTCTATCAGTCAGTTAGGCAGTTCCTTGGATCTGAACCAGCCTCCACTAATTTCCACTGCCCTCGTTCATGATATTTATAGCCAGTTGGCGGAATGTGATATAATATTGTCTCCCTCAGATGTTAGGGATTAGCTGGCAATCAGCAGGAGTGATAGGGATGACTGAGCCATTTGTCTTCATCCAGTAGGTTCTCTAGAGTTCACTCACATGGTGGCAACAGGACTCAGAGAGAGTATAGAACAATGCCTAAACTCAGAATGGGTACATCATCAGTTCTGTTACATTCCATTGTCCACAGCGGTCGCAAGCCGAGTCCTCATGCAAGTTATGGAATATTATAAACTCCCACTTAATGAGAAGACCTACAAAGTCCAATTGCAGAGGGTAATTAAAAGAGGAAATGATTGAAGCCATTTTTGAAATAATCTATGACAAAAACTGAGACATGTTTCAATAATTCTTGTCATTTTACAAATCAATAGACAGCAATAGAAAATTCAACTTTAACAGAAAAATTTTGAGCATAGCATTAAATTTGAATCAATGACAAATTATAATACTAAACCAAAACTAGATTGAGTTTTGCAGCCTTAGAGGTTTTAAAACAGATAAATTCCAATTTTGTTTCCTTTTATAAATAGAAATTCAGAATAATGTTGATAAATATTTTTTTCATATATGCATTAAAATGTAGTCTTTATTACTTGACCACAGTTCACTTATGATCTTCAGATATTGTATAAGTGCTTTCTGAAAAAGGAACTTAAGTGTTATGTGGTCATGTGGAGAACAAAGTGTTTTTATTGTAAAAGGAAGCCATAACAATGAATTTCCTGATTACTATGCAATCAAATAATATTAGAAAAATATACTTAGTTTAATGTACCATTTATGTTGATACTGCTCTGATAGTATACTAAGTAATGATAAATATAATAAATCACAAATAGTCAGCTTTTTAAAAATTTATATAATGTTAGGCTGATTTAATATCTATTTTACAGTGTGGAGTTTTCCTAAGGTTTTGCCCCTGAGCAAGAACATTTCAAGATATTTTTTAATCATCATTATTCCTAACTCTCTGCAGTATTAACAATTTTTATAAGTATACTGGTTCATTAGAACCATGAATCATAATGCAACTAATTATTGCACAACTATTTTGAATTTCATGGCTGAAAACATATGCAGGACTTGCTTATGGAGTTATTTAGATATCCAGCAAATAAGTGGTTTGAAAATTTTATTCACATTTTGAATAACAACTTGGACAATGGAAAATAAGTAAAAAGGGACCTAATTTTTAAAAAATTATATCCAACATATAGGTGATTCATGCATAGAATAGAAATATAATAGAATTGTTTTGAATTTTCTGCATTGATCATATACCCTCCTTACCTCCTGCAATCTCTTGCCATAGTTAATAAACTATGATACAGATCTGTAGAGAAAGAGGAAAGCTTGAATTAGGACAGAGGTAACAATTTCATACTACAGTCCTGCTTTTTCTACATGAGTCTTTTTAAGGGTCATCAGGCTTATCACTAAATGATAATAATAAGGCATATTATTATTAATATGACTGCTGCATTTTACTTTATAGATCCCTGAAAGATAATATGCCTGGGCAGACTGAGGTGAGGTTAAAGAACATGGGGTATGGCATAGGGAAAGCTAATATGTAGTAGAAAATAATGGCAATAGCTTGCAAAATACAATATTTAAACATTGGACTCTTATCTGTTAGTTATCTTAGTAAAGGAAATAAAATATTAGCAGGTGCTAGCACTTATGAAATTCCCTTGTATAAAAGATATTTCCAAATTTTATTCTGAAAGCATCTTCTAATTAAAACTAACAAATGAACAAACAGAAATCAACTCTCTCCACATTTTAAAATAGTTTTATTGGTGTAAACCATTGCAGTTGCTTTTAGCTGCTGAGCTCCATTCTCATATGCAGGACAACATGTTACCCTTAGTTTTTATATGTATGGAATGACTCATGGACGAGTCTTATTTATACTAACCTTTAATAGCTGTTCCTGATTGTCATGCAGTAATGTAATGAGGATATATTGTAGAATTGAATGAGGATCTATTGTACATAGTGTCAGATTTAGTTTTCATAGATTAATCTAGGACTAAATATTCTATACATGGGTATTTAGGGTTCATAATTATTTGTTGTTAAAGCATATTTACTGCTCATTCCTCAATTTACTTGAAAATGGAAGACTATTTCACAAAATTCCAGGTAACAATTAATATAATACAAATTAATAGCATTCCAATTTGAAAAGATGTGTGAGAATAGAGACATACATTATCTATAAATGGCATTAATTAGACATTAGAACTTTAAGTTGACATTAAAGTAAAGTAGGTTTATCTCTGTGTGTTTTGATTTAAAAATTTCTCTAAGATGCATTATTGTGAACAGAAAAGTTAGTATAATCATCATCTCTTCAAACAAATATTTGTAAAACAGATACAGTGTGTCAAGTTACTATTCTAGGCACTGTGAATATAACGAATAAAATAAAAAAAAATCTTGCTCTCATGGAGTTTATAGTTTAGTTCATTTGGGAAAAGTAAGATTATTAGCAAATACTATCTGATACATATGTGGGTATATTTTAAAAATTAATGTATTATCTGCAATGCATGAGCATTTAAAAATTTGAATGTTACCTAGAGGCTACCTATAAAACTTGTATTTTGCCCTGATTTGTAAACACTTTCAACTGAAAATACTTTAAAATTCATGAGCTGTCTCTTATAGTTTTTCTGTCAATATATCTAAATAATATATTTATACATTTCTTTGACTATTTATGGAAAAATTTGTTACAGTAGCTGACTATATTTTTAATTTTCACCTTGACCTCCCATTCATTCTTTAATCCACTCCAGTCAGGTTTTCACATCTACCAGTATACCAAAAGGGCATTTGCCCACTCGGCAATGATCTTCATTTTGCTACACCAAATGTGTAATTCTCAGTCTTTTATTACTTCATTTATCAGCAGAATTTGGCATAGTTAGTTGCTCATTTCCTCCTCCTTCAAATACTTTAGCATTTCTTTCTTGGTTCGCCTCCTACATCATTGGCTTTTGTTTTTCCATCTTCTTTATTGGTCCTTTCTAATCCCCCTAACTACTTTGTGGTATTCCAGAGTTTAACCCTCGAACCACTTTTCTATTTATACACACTCTTATTTACTTACATGGCTTTAGATATTATCTATATTTTTATGATTTTTAAATTTATATATCTAGCCCTGATATCCCCTTGATGTACAGACTTGTATATAAAACTGTCTAGTCAACTTTTCAGTTGGATGTCCAAAAGCATCTAAGAATTAGCATGTCCAAAAGTGAAATTCTAATATTTATGTCTAATTTGCTCTTCTAGTCACCATCTCCATCTCAGTAAATGTAACTCCAATACTCTAATAGCCTGACTCCCCAAAATGTGGAATTATACTTGAATGATCTCTTTCTCTCACATTATCTTAGATAATTAGCTCTATATTCAAAATGTATTCCAAATCAGACCTAGTTTTACCACCACTTCAACCCTGGCCTAAGGTACCATCATCTTATATCTGGATTTTTGTAATACTTTCCTAACCTACTTCACTCCTTCTGCCCTTGCCCTCCTATAGTATATTCTTCATATATCAGTCAATCAATCTGATTTAAATCTCATATTATCACCCCTCTGTCCAAAAACTCTTTAGTAGCTCTCCATCTCATTCAGAGAGAGTAAAATGTCTTACAAGGCTATATCAGCCAATTCCCTGGTAGCAAAAGATGGCTCATTCCATCTGGTTAATTCACTATTTCCAGAGGTGTGGTTAGAGTTTATGGAACTAACAATAGATTAGTGCATTATTCTAGGTATTATAGGTGTGATTTTCTAGGAAACAGATTCTGAGGCTGAGTTTCACATGCATGATGTTTATTAAGAAATGTCCTCAGGACCAGGATGAACACCTGTGAAAATAAAAAGAAAGAAACCAGTATTGAGTAGAAGTAAAAGTCTAGCTGTAAAGCAGGCTCAGGGTCAACCCCAACTGATGCCATAAGCAGCTCAGGAACCATGATGGCCCTTCAGAGTAGTCCTGAGTTATAGTGCACTAGCACTGGGGCGACGTGTTCTTTGTTAAAGGGGGATCTGGGTAAAGTATTGCAGTGTCCACAAAAATGTAGTTACTTTACCAACGCTAGGCCTGCCAGAGCAAACTGAAAGAGTTACTGGTGCCCAGAATGGGTAGCTGCTTAGAAAGGTCTGCTTTATAGGAGCTGAGTCTTTGGTAAAGAGATGCAGTCATCCTAAATGAAACTGTTGAGATTGAGCCAGGTAAAGAAGTATACTTGCCTCCCTTTCCTTCCTCTGACCTCCAAAAGGTTCCCCATCCCCCACTTGTCAAGCCAGATACCAAGGAATATAGTATATATTGGTTTGACTACTAGGTTTTAAGGCAGGGTAGACAAGGGTTGTGAGTGAATTTGGAAGGTCAGTATGCAACAAAATAATCTTACTTAGTCTTACTCTAGTATGCACTCTGATCTTATCTCCTACTATTTTTGTAAGCCTTAATGAAAGTTAATAAGCCAGCTTTTCATAAGAGGATTCTGCCCCAATTATCAGTGGCAGAAACTCCTCCAGTCTCCTATCTAGGGCATACGATTCTTGCTGCTGGTTTTCTGGGAGCAGGGAGAGAATATGGCTGGTAATTTTACAATTCAGTTTCCAGATTTCTACTTACACCCTTGTTTTCAGCACCAGCCTCACACTCTCTAGTTTCTTCTTTTCTTATATCATTCCAGTACAATTACCCATGCACTACAACTATGGTTTCCTGCCTGAATTAGGGTGAGTAGAGTTCATTGTCTCCATAAGATGGTAAATTAGGGTTCTAGATGGTCAAAATAGAGTCCCCATCGATCTATCAGATTTTAACCCCTTATCTCCTTGTGCCACCAGGCTCAGAACCTCTCAGGCATAGCTTCTACTTGGACTCCCTCTCTTTGTCACAGTAGCTTTTTTTTTTTCTTTCTTTCTTTCTTTTTCTTTCTTTCTTTCTTTCTTTTCTGTTTTGCTTGTTTTAATAAAATAACTCTCCAACAATCACTTTTCATCCTCCAAAATTATTGAAATAGTTTTTTTACTATTGCCTCTTAACTCTCATCTGGTATCACAACAGAATCAACTAGGGAGCTTGTTAAAATGCATATCTTGGACAACATCAGTGACAAGTATACCACAGTGGACAGAGGACGGGAACACAAAGTTATATTTAAAAAGCTTTTCTGGTAATTTTTGTGCACAAAAATAGTTGAAAAACATTGCCAAGGGTGTCATGAGTAAACAACTCCCCCTGCCTTATCTCCCATTTACTGTAGGTGCAGGAATTCAGATTTGTACATGATAACATGGGCATTTCTACTGCGATCCAGATAGGATTTCACTGTCAGGTTGTCATGAATTTGGAACTGGTTTATGTTTTAACTTTGGTGCCTCTTGTAAATTTTTTCTCCCTTTTGACTATTTCCACCCTTACTGGAGACAACAAAAACAGTAATACTGTATTTGTGTTTTTATTAATATCCAAGGGAGGGATAAAGTTGGCTATGCTAACCTCACAATATCTTGATAATTTTTGTTGCTGCTGTTTTCAGTAGAACACTCTTTTTAAAAGAGAAAGCATACAATAGATTTTACATTGTCTCAAATATTATGGATTCAGCAAAATCTTTTAAAACAATACTCATATCGAACATATATGTCTGCTGAATTGGTGCTATGTTTTCTTTGTAGGTATACAGCTTTTTCTTTTGTTGTTATTTTTTAAATTTATATTTCAAGTTTTTCTTACATATCATAGAATTTCCCATAATTAAGCCTCACATTTTAAAATCATATTGTTAAAAATCAGTTTTGTGGTATATTAAAAACTAGAAAAATTATACCAAAGAATGGGATATTTTTAACATGTAAAATTGTATCTGTAAGCTAAAGATGTAAATGTTTTCTAAGTCATATGCAGTGTATTTTGTGCTAGTCTCAACCTATCAATAACCAACGTTGTTGGACCAGCACTTGTGGTTCATATTATGACTGAAGACATCCTTCAGCAATAACCATCAGAAACTTTGAAAAAATAAAGATTTATTACTTACAGGACCTGGAAATTACACAGTACACCTGGGGCCACACAGCAAGATAGCAGGTAGAGAGCTTGAGGGCTCAAGCCTGGGGTTCTGCTTTTATTGGGGTTGAGGGTGGGAGCCTAGGATTTCCTGGGCTCACTCTTTATTGGTGAATTTAAAACATAAGAGAGAGAATGTAAACCTCAGGAAGAGAAAAAGCAAATGGCACAACTGGTCAATTATCAAAATCAACCCAGATCTCTAAAACAAAGCAGCTTCAATTGGGGGAGGCAACTGAGCTCTTTATCTAGTTATGTGGCTGGCCAGGTGTTTATTCACAATAGCTGACTTTGAAGTGGATGCCGTGGCAATGAAAGCTTAAGTCAGGCACTTGCATTACAATAAAGAAAAAAAACCAACCTGTCAGGCTTTACATTGCTCAGTGTTATCTATATTACTGCTACATTAGAGGGGCATGGATAGAGATCATTTCATTATGGGAAAAACAGAACAGTTTAGTGGGATGATTTACTCATAAAGTATCAGACATATCAATTAAGCTAAAAGCAAAAGATTAATAAACAGTGGTTGCATTTCATGTTTTATTCAAGTTAAATGAAATTTTTCATAATTAAATTAGTTTGCCGAATTCAGTCATTAAATGACCCCAAATCACAATCAAATTTAAAATATTCTATACAGTGTGCACATTATGAGAGACTGAAAAAAGAATCAAGTTGAACTCAGTTACAGATTATACAGATTATAACTTTGTTCTACATATTATAAATTGAATTATTTCCTTTCTCTTCATTTGAAATAAATTGGAAGTGATGGAGTTGTTTGGAGTTTATTCCCATTTTCAGGCGTTCCTAGAACCTGGGTTAACCACTTGCATTTTTTTAATCTGACTTTCCCCATAACATTGACAGCTCTCAGAATAGGTTTTCTTCAAGCGTTTTTCATCTGAAGTACTGAGTCTTTGACACAGACCCAAAGAAATTTCCTGATGAATAATAAGATTCTTGTTGCCCCAAAGATCATGATTGTTATCCCACCTTCTCTTTCTCATGGAAGATTCAGCAAAATCCTTGCTTCCTAAGGGTTTCACAAACTGCTGTTAAATCACCATGTCTCAAAGCACTGTCCTCTTTCAGTGTTCACACACCCTTTATTTAACCCATACCCTCAACACTCATCTATCACTATTCAGGACAGCAGCCCAACTTTCTAGAAAAACTTTAGCACAAGATTCAAATCTTTTCCCTTGTCTCTGCCTTCCCTTTATTTACATTTGCAAAAGCATTTGTGCCTCCTCAAATACTTCTGACACACGTTCACGGCCCTCACCACTTATGAATATTTTTTTCTATTTCATTTCATAAATCTTCGGAGTGAGGGAAAATGAAATATTTTCAGTTAGAAGTATTCTACTTCTAGTTCATCTTTCTCTTTGTAAAACTGAAATCCCATTTCTTCTGCAGTAAGCACATTATATGCTTTTCTCACGAAATCCACTGATTACTATTTGTCTATAAGATTAAGTGAAAAAATTCTCAGTGATATCAAGATTATCTACAAACTGGCCTCATTTACTTTTCTAATCTGTGTCACAGTAATTTCACTGATAGTCCCTAGATTGTAGTATCCCTTTCATATTCAATGTTTTCATATTATTTGTGCTGAAACTTCTCTTTTACCAGGAAAATTCAGGTCATACCCTTATTCTGGGTATGTCCATGTCTTAACTATGCTTCGAGAAAGTGTTTAAATATGAGCTCCTCTATGATATCCTAAGAGCAAATCAAGTACTATTTACATTAATATTAGTAGTAGAATCCCAATTTACAGTTGAGAAAAGGAGCCTGAAATAGTTTGCTGTTATAAGGCTATCAAGAATTTTTACAATTTCTGAAACATAATAAGTATTCTTCTCAAATATGTAAATACATGTAAGGATAAATTACCTAAAGCTTATGAGGACTATAAATCAATTTTTTTTCTCCATCACAACACCTTTCCCACAGTTCGAGCCATTCAGCAATGTCATTTGGACTCCTGGCCAAATTGATCTTCCCACAAAACAATGCTCCACCCTGCAGCCAGAGTTATGGTTGTAAGATTTAAATATGATTGAAGCATTCCATAACCTTAGTAATCACTTGAGTGATTCCACATTACTGCAGTATGGATTCCAATTTGTTAATGTGGTTTACAAGGCTTTGAAGCTATTTTATCCTATTTAACGCTCTTTCACTCCTCTCCTTCATACCCACCTGTTGACTTCTACAACTCCACATTCACCAGACTTTTGTAGTTATCCTAACATCTTATGCTCTTGCACTGCTGGCCTTGGCACAACCTATTCTCTTCATTTACAGCATCGTTTTCCCTGACTCTCACAACAATCTTTGTCTGCCTAACTCAAGGTTTTTAACTTTGTTTCAAATCCTAGGCTAGCTATCACTTCATTTAGGAATCCATTTCTGATGCTGTAAGCCTTTCTAAAACTACAGTAACACTGTACTTCCACTGTCATAATTATCTCACTCTCTGTTGTAGTTAATAGTTGCTCATCTGTATCCCCAAGTGTAGTATTTTTTCACTACCTCCAAGTAGCATATTGATTAGGCTTTATTGTTTCTTCACCACTTTCAGTGTGGGGAGGGGACCCTCACACAATCAAGCGATGCTCTGACACCAGCTGCGTGTCCTATGATTTAACTCAATTTTGACATTCTCTACCTGGAAATACCACCAGATTCCACAGGTTAAGGGCTCAGTTTTTATAAGACAGCTTCCACTTCTGATGCCAATCACAAACCCACCTTGTTAACCTGTGCTTCTGAGCCACTGGCTATAGATTGGAGGATGCCACAACACCCTCCTTGGGTTTGGTTAATTTGCTAGAACTGTTCACAGAACTAAGAAAAACTGTTTATTCACTAGATTATTTGTTCACTACAAAGGATATTAAAGGATGTGAATCGATAGCCAGATGAAGAAATAAATAAGGTGAACAAACAGCAGGGCTTCTATCCTCATGGAGTTTGGGGCCTGGCACGGTGGCATGTAGAAGTGTTCTGAACTCCTCCTTTTGATTTTTTAATGGAGGCTTCATTACATAGGCATGATTGATTAAATCATCACTCTAAGTAGCCATGTTCCCACAGAACCTGCTAGAGAAGTAGGTTAAAAAAAAGAGAGAGAGAGAGAGGGAACTTTGGATCAATACGAGGAAAACTCAGAGTAGGCAAATTTCACCATAAACATCCTCAGCATTTATGTCAAAGCCCAGCTGAGAGGATTTCTGTTCTAGGAATCTTCTTTTTCTCCTGGGCAGAGTTGTGAGTTTCTCCTTTTTGGTTCTTTTGTCATCCTGCTCAATCCTCTTTGTATGCACTTACCATATTATCAACCTCCCAGTAGATTCTAAGACACCTGAGAGCTATAAACTTCTCTATGGTGAGTAAATGAAACTAAGTTCCCATAAAACAGAGTTTCCTTACCGAGTTTATCATTAACCTCTATACCCAAAACTTTAGTTCTTTACTTTTTTTTTTAAGCTTCTCTTTTTTAAAATTTTATTTATTTGTTTATTTATTGGTTGTGTTGGGTCTTAGTTGTGGCACAGGAGATCTCTTTGTTGAGGCACACAGGATCTTTTGCTGGGGCACGCAGGCTTCTGTCTAGTTGTGGTGCATGGGCTTTTCTCTCTAGTTGTGGCCTGCAGGTTTTTCTCTCTCTAGTTGTGGTGCACAGGCTCCAGGGTGTGTGGGCTCTGTAGTTGTGTCGAGCGGGATTAGTTGCCCTGCAGCATGTGGGATCTTTGTTCCCCGACCAGGGATCGAACGCGCTTCCCCTGCATTGGAAGGTGGATTCTTTACCACTGGACCACTAAGGAAGTCCCTTATTTCTTTTCTTGAACTGCCCCTGTTCCCCTCAGGATTGATGAGCATCAAAGAAAAGGGGTGATTGAAACAAAGCAGGACCCTGCAGGGCTTTCCTGGGTACAAAAGCCCCTCTGTGTCCCCTGTTTCTTGTTTGTAGAAAAAAAAGCTTTAGTCTCCTAGGTCTTCCTGGAGTTACAAAGAGCAGGCACAGGCAGTTAATGATTAGGACAACAGAGTCACAGGACTCCTAGTTCCTCCAGAAAAGATATAGATAACAATATGATGCATATCTCTGAGTTGTTTTAGAGAAACTAAGACACTGCCTCCCGGCTCCAGGTGGAGGATGGTGATTATATGCTGACCCCAAACACAAAGACCCCAGACTGGTTGGCAACAGAAAGTTGAGATTCCTGAAACAGTACCCTGTTACCTCACCACCAACCAGTCAGAAGAAAGTCACACATCCTGTGATCCTCTCTCCTGATACTGTCTTTAAAAATTCTGCCTGAAAGCCACCAGAGAGCTTGGGTCTTTTGAGCATGAGGTGCCCATTCTCCTTGCTTGGTGCCCTGCAAGTAAACCCTTCATTTGCTACAAAAACCCACTGTCAGAGTGTTACTAAACTCAGGTTCGGCTGCTCACCACTCAAAAGATGAGAGATGAGTGTTGGTTGGAATGGAAAAGTTGCTTCATTTAGGAGGTGGGCAACCTGGGAAGAAGGTGGACTAGTGTCCAAAAACCAACTCTGAAAATTCTACTCAACCATGAAAGGTTTTAAAAGAAGAATTATTTGGGGGGAGGGGGTCAAAGTCTTTGTTATCTTCTATTGTGTGCAAACTTTCTTCTGATTGGTTGGTAGTGAAGTAATAGAGTGATGTCCTAGGAATCTTATGTTCAACCTGAAATTACCATCCTCCACCTGGGTGGGGACTTTAGTTCCTACGGAAGAACTGAAAAATATTGTTATATATATTCCTTGAGGAGGAACCAGGACCCTGCCCCATTGCTGCATTATTATTGTTCCTTGACTGCTCTTCCTTTGTTTCTGCATTCCTTCCCTTCCCTGATAAGCAAGTGTTTGAATCTGCCCTTTGGAACTCAGGGAAGGTCAAGGGGGCTGAATGAAACCTATTTCCTACAAACAAGAAATGGGGGACAGGGAAAGGATTTGTACCCAGGAGGGCCCCACAGGGTCCTGCTCAGTTTCAAGAGTTTGGCTTTTTCTGCTGTAGGCACATGAGCCCTTGCTTGGTAACATGGTTATCCTCAATGCAATACCTAGCTCACTGTTTACTGAAGTAAACACAATTGAATGTCTGCATCTTTCTCTCTTTCTAACTTTGTTCCTTCTTATTTTTTTCAACTGGTATACCAAGGTTCTGTCTTTCACTCCAAACTCCACCATCAAAATCTATTTGTTTTCCCTCTAAAAGATCAAACATCAATTATGTATTTATTCCTCAATTGCATTTAAAGTCACTTTTGTTATCTCTCTCAAGAATATTTGAAGTGAATACCTTACCTTCAAATAGGAGTAGGTTTAGTCTCCATTAAAAGAATGCCATGCTTCACAAAGCATGCAGGCAAAAAAATTTCCCTCCCCCCAGATCCTAGCTAACTAACTCCCTTCTATCTTCAGAAGAGAGATCAAATATCACTTCTTCAAGTAAGTCTTCCTTGCCCTTCAGAGTAAGTTAAATTGCCCTGATAAAGGTTTTTGTCATAAGTCAAACTTTTCTTTCATATCTCTTACTAATGAAATATTTGTGGAATTACTTTTTGTTCAATGCTCATCTCCCTCAATATGCTTTAAGTTCCTGTGAGAGTTGGAAGGCATACTCATTTCTTACAACACGATCTTCAGTAAATAATACAGTGCTTATCATATGGTTGACATGGTACAAACATATTTTTCTGAATACCCTAAAAATTAATATAACATAGAATCTCTAAGTCAAAAGTAAATTTAAGGGGTTTTATGGTCAAGAGAGCTGCCATTCCCCTCTCACATTACGGTATTTAGACAATCATGTTCTCTGCTCAGCATAAGGCTTATGGTCTTCCTGAGGACAAGGCTTGGGTGGAGATAAATGGTTACAGACAGGAAGTGATGCTGTTCCACTTTGGCACAGATAAAACTGGAACTTGAAGGTAATAAGTGATAAGGTTTAAGAGTTAGATAATAAATCTAATAAGGATAAAGGGGGTTTGAAATTTTTCATAAACCTTTGGTATGATATTTATTTTACTTCTTTTCTAATTATCTATAATATATTGGGTTGGCCAAAAAGTTCATTTGGGTTTTTGGTAAGCTATGAAAAAAACAAACGAACCTTTTGGCCAAACCAATAGTATGGCCCAAATCTGAAAGAGACAGATAAACAATTCTCTGTTATTAACAAGTTTAAATTATTTCATCTACATTTAAACAAATATTGTTACACATTGGAAAATGTGTAGTTTTCAGTGACAGGAAACTCTACTGTTCCGTTTTTATTTAACCACCTGTCTTGTTTTACCTTTTTCAAATTATTCAGACTAGAAAACAAGGTGTTATGTGTTAAATAGCATCCACCTGGTGGTTCTGATTTTCTTCAGTCTTAAAGTGTCACCCAAAATGGTGTCACCATAGCATCTTTAGATGCTGTCACCACATCCTTCTAAAGCATATATCATATACGATAAATGTTCTTTTTCTATTCTTACTCTTTATCTTGTTCCTTTTTATCACCGTCTCTTCAAGTTTCCATGGGAACGGTAATGGAAAATAAAAGTAATGATAAATTTTCTAGGTGTACCAGTTTAAAAATATTTTCACTGTGGGGTTTAATGCTGGGAGAGTTCTTACCTCATCACAGATATGGATGCACCCTCTTTAACAGGAATAGGTAACATTTTTCATATGAGACTTTTAAATTGCTTTTTTCTTTTTTATGCAACTGAATTATTTGATCTAGCTTTTATGTGAAACTTTTTAACTGTAACCATTTATACTTTTATGAAATGTGATATATATCTTCAGTAATCCCAGTGGTTTTGATGGTTTGCTCCCTTTCATTCCTCTAATGTTAGGAAATTGGAAGATTTTGACTAAATGCAAAAGAAATTATTGAGGAAAATCTTGGGAATTTTCTTGTGGCAAAATAGTAGTGATGTGACAGTAATAAGCACAAGTAATTAGTTTTAGAAGAAAACTTAATCTCTTCTAACACTGCTATTCTAATATGCAAATATCCATATCTACAAAGTGAAACTACGTTAGAAATCAAAACAAAAAATAAGTTTACACTATGAGTCCAGGAAATGATGCTTTTATTGTGTGTGTGGTACGCGGGCCTCTCACTGTTGTGGCCTCTCCCTTTGCGGAGCACAGGCTCCGGACGCGCAGGCTCAGCGGCCATGGCTCACGGGCCCAGCCGCTTCGCGGCATGTGGGATCCTCCCGGACCAGGGCACGAACCCGTGTCCCCTGCATCGGCAGGCGGACTCTCAACCACTGCGCCACCAGGGAAGCCCGATGCTTCTTTTTAAACAATTTTGTTGCTTCAGTTTTTCTCTCTACTTACCTTCCAAAGGGAAAAAATTGGCTGTTATCCTTAAAATGAAGGCATGTAAAATTATATTTCATAAGTCTAACTTCCCATGAAAAAGCAAAAAATAAAGTAATAAGACAAAAGCAGATAAAAAATATCTTCATTTAATGGAGTATCTAAGAGAAATTTTTAAATATTTATTTTAGGTTAATAAAGGCAGATCACCTATTTTTCCACATTTTTACTTGTAAGAAGATTCTTTTTCAGTTTTTGACATTTAAAAATAAATTTAAATGTTTGTTATGTTTTATTTTGTTTCATAAAACAAAAGTCTTATAAAAATTTGCAGAGGCAGAATTCATTTGAACCTTCCAGTTAAATAACAGCAGAACCCAATTGCTTTCCAATCAAGCCCCAGCCATTTTCCACTTGAAATATCAAAGATTTTACCTGTGTCTGCCACCACCAACGGAAGCACAACAGAGACAGTAGAGGTTAATCAGCTTCTCTGTGGAGGTCCTTTCAAATGAGGGTTTAAGTCCAGGCAAGGGTTTCCTAGTGGGTGGTCCACAAAATCCCAATTTCTTAGACTTTAAAATGTGTTATATTACTGGAAAATAGTATGTGGTTAAGACTGGAAAACAATGAGTTAAACAACTAAACTACTTTTTTACTACAAGATTTTTCTGAGATTTTGCTATGTTGATGGTCATTATAAAGTACAAATAGAGAATTTATTATGTACAATAATATTTACTAAAATAATTTGAACACAGTGTGCTTTTTAATGAGTGTTGCTAATTGGTTCCTCCTTGCCACCAGTACATTTAAGAAAATAATTGTTTTAGATAATAGGTTTTATTTCAGGGCTAGTAAAGACACTGTTTTTTTTGATAGAGAAGAACTTATTTACCTTGGATTTCTCCATCAATAAGGTGATAAGATATGGAACAAATGTTAGTAGTTTCCAAGGACAACTGAAGTAGAGATGCTGTCTAGGTAAGTTTAAAAATCAGGAACAACATTTGTGCTTGTGATATGGATTTGAGATCCATTAGCTTATTGGTAGTTACTAACTGTGCAGGAAATTACTAGATATTGGGCCTGGGGGACCAGACCATAAAAAGGGAAGGATCTTAGACTACAATGCTGGAGAGCACCAATGTTTAAGAAACATATAAAAAAAAGATGTCAAAGGGAACGTGAAAAGGCATGAGTCAGATAGGTAGGGGAGAAGAATAAATATTAGGAAAAGATAATTTCTAATAATAAATAATAATATTGTATTCTTGATATATGTTGACACAGAGGAAGTCAAATGACAAAAAGAATACAAGCAGATATTTAAAGAAGAATCACTGAATTATAAGAATTTTTGCACACTTACATTTATGATTTTTCTAGAATCTTTCCTACTTTGTTAGAGCAAATCAAAGGTAAATAGCATATGCCTTCTTGTCTACACCACTTTTGTGTCTATGTGTGTTTCTGTGTGTATAAAATATGCTTGTGAATGCATTAAATTATTTTTAATAATCAATTTATACAGAAGTCAGAGTCTATTATAATCAGAGTCAATTATTATGCTATAGTAGTTAGCAGTAGCAAAGTGTGTTTATAAAATATTAAAAGGGCTCCCAGGGGCTTATACTATATTCATTAATTTTTAAACTTATTATTTTGAGAAAGTTTATACATTTGTAAAATACACAGAATAATATAACAAATGTACATGAACTCATCATAAAATGTCAATAATTATTGTCATATCATTTAATCTGCAATATTTTATAATATATATTTATACTAAGAATTCTATTTTTAAAAAATGAGCCACCATATTATTATGGCTCCTAAGAAACTGAGGTTTTTAAAACAATTCAACACTAATTGGATATTTGGCATGAAATCTCAGATATTTCAACATTTTTGACCTATAGTTCAACTTAATATCATCAAATATCTAGTTAGTGCTAAAACTTAATTGTTTCATAAATGTGTGCATGTGTGGTTTTTTCGCTATGTATGTTTATTTATGGTTTAGAATTGTTTGTTTGAATCATGATTCCATAAATTGTAAACATTGCAGTTGGTTAATGTATCTCCAAAATTATTTTATTCTATAGATTTCTCCTTGATAACTTTATTCCCCTTGAACATTTTGTTGAAGAAGTTAGGTAATGTTTTTCATAGAGTCCTCACAACCTGAAAAATTTTAACTGCATCCTCATGCTTTAATTTAACTCAGTCTTACATCTCCATATTTCATAAATATTTTGTACATTTTCATAAATATTTTATATGAGAATGTATTTATTATTTTTTCTTTGTAAATTTGTATTTAGATCTGCTATATTGTCCATAAATTATTTCTTCAACATTGGGTTGTGTTTTTTTTTCAATTTTTGGTTAAGAATAACTCTAGGTGGTGATAATTCTATTAGGAGCTACATAGTAATTGACTGAGTCTCTTTTTGAGATAGTCAGCACTCTATATTCTCAGGTTCCACATCTGTGGATTCAACCAAATATGCATGGAAAATATTTGAAAAAAAAATTCCGGAAAGTTCCAGAAAGCAAAACTCGAATTTGCTGTGCACAAGAACAATTTACATAGCATTTACACTATATTTACAACTATTTACGTAACATTTGCATTGTACTTGGTATTATTTGTAATCTAGAGATGATTTAAAGTGTATGGGATGTGTGTAGGTTATATGCAAATACTACACCATTTTATATAGGGGACCTGAACATCCATGGATTTTGGTATCTACGGGGGTCCTGGAACCAATCCCTCTGGATACCAAAGGACAACTCTATTAACAGACACTGGTTATCATTACATCTGTCGGTTTCATTAAGTATTACAAAATGATGATATTTTCATTTTATATTTCCTACTTTATTGAAAATCTGGGGTCATTCTATAAAAAGAAACTTTTCCTTATCAACAATTTGGCTACTCTAAAGCACAGGTTATAGAGGGAGAACAGGATAAATAATGGATTTTTCATGTACTTATTAGGTTTTTAAAATAACTTTTTACTTTAAACAATTTTAGATATAAAGAAAATTTGTTAAGATAGTACAGAGATTTATCTTAATCAAACCCAGTTTCGCCTTTTATTAATATCTAACATTAGTCTAGTGTATTAGTTACAATTGATAAACCAATATTGATACATTCTTATTAGCTAAATTATATATGTTATTACTCAGATTTCCTTAGTTTGTACTCAGTATCCTTTTGGTTTCAGGATCCCATCCAGGATACCACATCTTATTTAATCACCATGTCTTTAGGTTAGATTTGATTGTGACAATTTCTCAGAATGTGCTTATGTTATTGATGACCTCGACAGCTTTGAAGAGTACTGATTAGATGCTTTGTAGAATGCTTGTCATGGTTAGACTGTGTTTATGGGTTTTTGAAAGATAGACCACAGAGGTAAAATACCTTTTTATCACATCATATAAATGGCACATACTTTCAACACGACTTATCACTGTTGATGTTGAAATCAGTCACCTTGCCGTGGCAGTATTTGTCAGGTCCTTTACTGTAAAGATATTTTTTTTTATTCCCACTTTACAGTACTCTTAGAAAGAAATCACTCTATTCACCTCAAACTTACAGTGTGGAGTCATACGCTACATCCAAGAGGGTGGAATATTTACATAAGTTATTTGAAATTCTTTGGCAAGGGATTTTTCTCTTCTACCATATTATTTACTTATTTATTTATTCAGTCATTTCTTTAAATCATTGCAGACTCATGGATATTTATTATTTGGATTATAATTCAATACTTATTTATTTATTTATTTATGCAGATTATGTCAGCTTTGACCTTCGAGAGCTCTTTCATTTGGCTCCTGTGTCCCTTTAATACAGCTCCATCAAAATGTGTGTGTGGAACGAAGTGTTTTTGCACTTCTTTCTTTTCTGGCGTTATAAAATGTTGAGGTTCACCTTATATTTTTCCTGCCCCAGTTTTAAAATTAGTCATTTCTCCAAGGAGCCTAGGTTTCTTTTATTTGAAAATGGTAATAGAAACAGAGTTCTGGGTACTAGGTATGTTCATTGTTATGGATGTCACTGTTTCTAAGCCCTCTCCAATGACATAGTTAAGGAATACCTGTGCATATACCAAACTAGTTATATACAAATATATATAAATATTTCTCTATATAATTCTCTATATTTGTGTAAGCTGACCAAGAGTTCATATGGCTGTCTCTCACTCTGACCCATTTCCACATAGTTCATTTCTACCTCCTCCCCTTACTCTTTGTAAACTTCCAGTCCACTAGGGAGAACTTGGTTCTCAACTTCTGCCACACATTTACTTAATTATCTGATTCTAATATTTCTGTAGAGTACTATCAGAATTGTTAGCCTGAACTCACTTTAACTCTGCTTATATAACTCTGCTTATATACAGACTCTTTTACTTTTATTTCTTCAGACCCTGTTGGTTTCTAAAATCACTTAGGTCAGCGCCTTTCTCCCCACCTGTCACTTCTAGTGAGGTTGTGTCATTTGTTTATAATAAAATTAGATTGCATCGTCACATTCTGCATTCCATATGGGTATTCCCCTAACTCTTAAATTACTTCTATTGACACTGTTTGCAGATGACATATTATACATATTTTAGAAAATCCTAAAGATGCTACCAGAAAACTACTAGACCTCATCAATGAATTCAGTAAAGTTTTAGGGTACAAAATTAATACACAGAAATCTCTTGCATTCTTATATACTAATAACTGAAAGATCAGAAAGAGAAATTAATGAAACAATCCCATTTACCATTGAGTCAAAAAGAGTAAAATAACTAGGAATAAACCTATCTAAGGAGACAAAAAAACCTGTACTCTGAAAACCATATGACACTGATGAAAGAAATTGAAGATATCTTAAACAGATGGAAAGATATACCATGTTCTTGGATTGGAAGGATCAGTATTGTCAAAATGACTATATTACCCAAAGTAATCTACAGATTCAATGCAATCCCTGTCAAATTACCAATGGCATCATTTTTCACAGAACTAGAACAAAAAATTTTAAAATTTGTATGGAGACACAAAAAACCTGAATAGTCAAAACAATCTTGAAAAAGAAGAACAGAACTGGAGGAATCAGTCTCCCTGACTTCAGACTATACTACACAGCTACAGTAATCAAAACGGTATGATACTGGCACAAAAACAGAAATATAAATCAATAGAACAGGATAGAAAACCCAGAAATAAACCCATGAACCTATAGTCAATTAATCTCTGACAAAGGAGGCAAGAATATACAATGGGGAAAAGACAGTCTCTTCAGCAACTGGTGTTGGGAAAGCTGGACAGCTACACGTATATCAATGAAACTAGGACAATTCCTCATACCATACACAAAAATAAACAAAATGGATTAAAGTCCTAAATGTAAGGCTGGACACTATAAAACAGAGGAAACATAGGCAGAAAACTCTTTGACATAAATCGCAGCAAGATCTTTTTTGATCCACATACTAGAGTAAGGAAAATAAAAACAAAAACAAATGGGGTCTAATTAAACTTAAAAGCTTTTGCACAGCAAAGGAAACCATAAACAAAACAAAAATACAACCCACAGAATGGAGAAAATATTTGCAAATGAAGTGACTGACAAGGGATTAATCTCCAGAATTTACAAGCAGCCCATGCAGCTCTATGTCAAAAACCAAACAACCCCATCCAAAAATGGGCAGAAGACCTAAATAGGCATTTCTCCAAAGAAGACATACAGATGGCCAAAAATACATGAAAAGATGCTCAACATCACTAATTATCAGAGAAATGCAAATAAAAACTACAATGAGTTATCACCTCACACCAGTCAGAATGGCCATTATCAAAAATCTACAAACAATAAATGCTGGAGAGGGTGTGGAGAAAAGGGAACCCTCCTACAGTGTTGGTGGGAATGTAAATTGGTACAACCACTGTGGAGAAAAGTATGGAGATTCCTTATAAAACTAAAAATAGAGCTACCATGTGATCCAACAATCCCATTCCTGGGCATATATCCTGAGAAAACCATAATCCCAAAAGATACATGCACCCCAATGTTCATTGCAGCACTATGTACAATAACCAAGACATGGAAGCAACCTAAATGTCCATGGACAGAGGAATGGATAAAGAAGATGTGGTACATATATACAATGGAATATTTCTCAGCCCTAAAAATATAATGAAATAATGCCATTTGCAGGAACATGGATAGACCTAGAGATTATCATAATAAGTGAAGTAAGTCAGAAAGAGGAAGACAAATATCATATGATATAACTCATGTGGAATCTAATTTCTAGAAAAATGATACAAATGAACTTATTTACAAAACAGGAACAGACTTACAGATGTCAAAAACAAACTTATGGTTACCAAAGTGGAAATGTGGGAGTGGGGGAGGGATAAATCAGGAGCCTGAAATGAACATACACACACTACTATATATAAGACAGATAACAAACAAAGACCTACTGTATAGCACAGGGAACACTACTCAATATTCTGTGATAGCTTATAAGAGAAAAGAATCTAAAAATGAATGAATATATGTGTGTATATATATATATATATGTACCACTTAGCTGTACACCTAAAACTAACACAACATTGTAAATCAACTATACTGCAATAAAATTTAAAAATTACTTCTATTGAAATTTTCATACAATACAATCTACTCTTTGTGCTATAATGTTAATGGCTTTTAATAAACCATAGTATCATATATCTACTATTACATTGTCATGGAGGATAATTTCAGCACCCTAAAAATTCTCCTGTGCTTCATCTATTCAACCTTCACTCTCCTATCTCTAAACCTCGGGGAACCACTATCTTTTTATGCTCAATACAGATTTGCCTTTTCCAGAATATCATATAATTGGGATCATACAGTGTGTAACTTTTTCAGATTGGTTTCTTTCACTTAATAGTCATTAAAGATTCATCCGTGTATTTTCACAGCTTGATGGTTCATTTTTGTTTTTCATTAAATAATATTCTTTCTATTCAGATATACCTCAGTTTGTTCATCCACTTACCTATTGAAGGGCATCTTGGTTGCTTGCAGTTTATAGGGATTAAAGATGCTATTAACATTTGTGTGCAGATGTTTGTGTGGATACAAGTTTCCAAATTGGTTGGATAAATACTTAGGAGGATTGCATGTTAAGACTCTGCTTAGCTTTGGGAATTCCCTTTGGTTAGGACCCCACACTCTCACTGCCAAGGGCCCGGGTTCAATCCCTGGTTGGGGAACTAAGATCTCGCATGCTGCATGGCTTGGCCGAAAGAAAAAAAAAAAGAGAGAGACTATGCTTAGCTTTGTAATAAACTGTCCACCTATCATCAACAGTGGCTTACCACTTTGCATTTCTATCAGCAATGAACGAGATTTCTTGTACTTCATCCTTCCCAGCTATTGCTATCTTCATGTTTTATTTTTATTTTTGTACTTTAATGATTCTAATCAGCATGTAGTGACATCCCATTCTTGTATTTGCAATTCCCTGATGGTAAATGCTGTTAAGCATTTCTTCATATGTTTATTTGCCATTTATATATCTTATTTGGTGAAGTATCTGTTTAGGTCTTTTGTCCATATTTTAATTGAGTTGTTTTTTATTGCAGAGCTTCTTTCTTTTTTTTTTTTTTTGCGTTACGTGGGCCTCTCACTGCTGCGGCCTCTCCCGTTGTGGAGCACAGGCTCCGGACGCACAGGCTCAGTGACCATGGCTCACGGGACCAGCCACTCTGCAGTATGTGGGACGTTTCCGGACCGGGGCACGAACCCGTGTCCCCCACATCGGCAGGCGGACCTTCAACCACTGCGCCACCAGGGAAGCCCTGAGCTTCTTTTTTATTAAATTAATTTTTATTGGAGTATAGTTGCATTACAAAGTTGTGTTAGTTTCTATTGTGCAGCAAAATAAATCAGTTATACATATACATATATCCCCTCTTTTTTGGATTTCCTTCCCATTTAGGTCACTACAGTGTGTTAAGTAGAGTTCCCTGTGCTATACAGTATATTCTCATTAGTTAACTATTTTATACATAGTATCAGTAGTATATATATGTCAATCCCAATCTCCAAATTCCTCCTCCCCTTTCTCCCTTGGAATCCATACATTTGTTTTCTACGTCTGTGTCTCTATTTCTGCTTTGCAAATAAGATCATCTATACCATTTTTCTAGATTCCACTTAAGAGTTCTTTTTATATTTTGGATACAATTACTTTATCAAAAATGTGTTTTGTTGCAAATACTTTCTTACAGACTGTGACTTGTTATATTTTTAAGTGTATTTCTCACATCAGAAGTCTTTAATTTTAATAATGTCTAACTCATTTAAAATTGTTTGTATTTAAAAACTCACTTCTAAACCTATGACCACCTAGATATTTCCTTCTAGTAATTTTTTTTTTTTTTTTTTTTTTTAAACCACTGCGCCACCAGGGAAGCCCCCTTCTAGTAATTTTTTATTTTGTGTTTTACATTTGGGTTTATAATCCATTTTGAGTTCAACTTTATGAAAAGTCTATGTTATGGGTCTAGGTTCATTTTTTTTAACATATGAATGTCCAATTGTTCTAGCTTCATTTGTTGAAAAGATCATCCTTTCTACCTTGAATTGCTTTTGAGTCTCTACCGAGGACCAGTTGATTGTATTCTTGTGGGTCTATTTCTGGGCTCTCTATTCTGTTCCTCTGACATATGTGTTGATTCTTTTGCAAACAGTATGCTGTCTTGATTTTTGAAGCTTTCTAGTAAATCTTGAAATGTAGTAGTGAGTCCTCCAACTCTTCTTATTCAGAATTGTGTTGGCTATTCTAGGTAGTTTAGAGGAAAAGCTTGAGTGATGGGCTGAGAGTGACCGTGGGATACTATATGAATTAACAAAGGATGCAAAGTGACCTAAGGAATAATCCACACATGCTCTACACTTCCAAACAAGATTCGGAGAGTACTTAGAATTATTCACACCATTACTTACATCATGGTAATTGGGTAGGTAAAGAAGGTATACCTATAACTTAAGTAATTTGAACATAACTTTACCCTCATGATCCCATTGCGATTATGAGAAGAATGTCCTTGTACTTCTGATGTCTACCTGTAATTTTGGAAAATTGATTTGAACACTGTGTCAGAAGTGATGAGTAAAGAAAAGTTAGAACTCATGAAACCAGAAACTTAAACTTTAAAGGGAAGGAAATCCTATATTTTTAATATAATAACAGATTATTCCTCACACAAGTGTAAAAAAAAAAAATCTAGCAAATGCACTTTATTTTCCCTGGAGAGGGTTTATATCAAAAGTGTTTTTAGAAACCAGTTCAGCATAGACACTGACCAAACCAAAACACATACCTAAACTGCCCCAATTGATTCATACTCGCTGTACATCAGGCCTAGCTCTCTTTTTTTGTCACAAATCATGGGAGTGGGAAATTCTAATTCCCTTCCAACTAACCAGAGTGATGTTACTAGTAACTCAATTGCCTTTCAGTGCCAAACCAAATACTCTCTTGAAAGCTGATCTTACATATCCCTGATCTTTAAAATGATTTTTCTAAATATCTTAGGTTTAGTTTTTCAGAAAGTAGAACTGATGGATATATTTTATGTTCACTGAGTTTCTTTTCACTAGATAAGAACTTAAAAGGAATTTCTGTCAAAGGGAAAAAAATGATTTACTTTATTTGATGTGATGGTTTCATCCATCATAAAATTAGTTTGCAGTAATTCAGCTCTTAAAAAGATCTTTAGAAGAATCTTGTTAAGTTGACAAGACAATTTTTACAGTTTTGTTTCTTTAAGAATTACACTGATATGTCAGTTTTTCTCTAAAACACTTGGGCAGTTTGAAAAGAGCAAAATACATGATGATAAATTCAGCTTGTATGAGATGAATCATACACTAATCCCCAGTAGATAAAATGAGGCTTTGAGTTGTAAAAATTTTAGCTGATACCCAATATAAATCTAAACTTCTGATAGTGTTATTTCAGGGACAGTATGGCATCATTAAGGAAACATTTTTAGTCAGATCAGGAATACAACCTTATTTATAAACAAATCAGAGTTTATTAAGCATTTACAACATGAAAATTATTGCCATAGATATGATAGATGCTGTGGAGATTATAACAAAAGAAAGAATGCCCATAGAAATCTCACAATCACAGTCAAATCTATATAGATATAAAAACTTTGCTTGAAATAAATGTTGCATAACATTTAATGTGGAAAAATAATTTCTGAAGTTTTGATACCATTTAATGGTATAAAACAAAACTGAATTAAGAACGACCAAATCAATAAAAGCAGGTCTGTAAGTCTGCGAAGTTTTGCCATTTTCTTTAGATATTTTGAGGTGCTGCATAATATATTTCGGGATGAGGGTGTAATAGAAAGGGAGCCAACATGAAATTCCATATTTAATTATTTTAGACACTTGAAACAACAACTGTGTGTGTGGGAAAAAAGCCTTTTTCTTGAGGCACAAAGTTTAATGGAAGATAGCTAGAGGATTCCTTCTTATAATGGAGTTCTTTATTTTACTTATGCAAGCTTTCTATTTACCTATCAAGACCTCAAAATAAAGCTGACTAACATTATACATGATACTGAATTAAGAATAAAACCGAACCAAAAGTCTTCTATATTAAAAGTCTACATATCCAACAAAAATATCCATAAAGGAATTAAATACATAATATCGATTGTGTAATTAATCCCCCAAATATGTCTACTCTGTCATTTTAGTGTAATAATGTTACAGTTCAATGCATTGAGGAATCTATTCAGTATCTGGCTATTTGTTGTCACGTGAACTCTCCCTTGTAGTCCCCACTTCAGAAACAATCGATTTCGTCTGTTTTTCCTTTTATCTGAAGAATATCTCATAAATGCAAATAAAATACATTTTTCTTTCCCTGGATGCCTCTTTGTGGGAGTTCTGATAGGAGAAAAGCAGACACTAGACATATGGACTTATTAATTCTTTATGGAATTAAAGTAAAATAATATACAGGCTGCATATAAGGAAGGCACCATTATTTTTACTGATTACAGCAAAAGACCTTCTTTTCTCTTGAATAGCACTTTGGGAATTCACAACTGGAAATTATAAACCGGCATAGATTGCATTATGGTAACTGTACTTGTTTAGGCATTTCATCAATGACAGGTGACTTGAGAGCAGTAAGCATACTTCAATTTGCCAGAATAAGACACTTTTCTTTTTGCACTGTCTTCTTTATGTGCATGAAGAAATATTACCTTTTCCCCAAATTTTGATCTAATGATGTTTGATGTTAAGCATTTTCTCAGACTTGATGGTCATGCAGTGAAAAAGAAACAATTTCTAATCATTCCTAGGCTCAAGATATTGAGCATGGAAAATTCAACAGGCACTAAGAATTCTGATTACTTAGGTGAAATATCTTTCTGTAATTTTTAGGTCATTTCCTATTTCTAAATTCACTGAATTATATTATCCTCTAATATTTTAACATTCGTATTTCATAGGTAATCATTATGGCTAGTAACACTTATTAGGTACTTATTCTATTCAAAATGTAGAGTTTTTGTTAATGTAACACTCACCACCATCCTGTGTGTGTGAGTGTGTGTGTGTGTGTGTATTCCAGAGAAGGAGTTTCTAGTCTCTCTGACTCCATAATTTACTGATAGAAAATAGGAAGTATGAGCTCTGTAAAGTCAATCAAGAAATCTTACTTGGATTAGTACAATGGGAAACAGAATAGATGCTCCTGCCCTCTCGAAGCTTAAGAGGTAAATGCAAGGTTAGGCAATGTTGGATTACATACTGCATTACAGGGTGATAAGTCAAGCACCAAATACACACAGCATGTGATGTGTGATATGTGCCTGGATATAGGCAATTACAAAGCCTTTATGAATTGGGCCTCTGGGAGAAAGCTGCCCCCCACACCAGAACTGATGCATAGCCAGTGCATTGCAGTCTCTGAAGGGAGTACAGTCTAGGACTCAGTCCCCTGGTTAGTCATGCTCTTATGCATAGCTGCCTTTCCAGCCCAAGTGCCTTCATTTGGAGGGGGCTTTGTGGCGACCTTCCTAAGGCAACTATGCCCAAACCTCCTTATGGCTGGGGTAAAGGGAGGGAAACTTGAGGACACTCTTCCTCTCTTCTGACTCAGTATTCAGTACTTTTCCACCCATAGCCCTTTCCTCTCTTCCACCCCTAACCGCCCCCCTCCATAAAACTGCAGGATCCTTTTGTTTTGGGCTCCCTCTGCTGTGAGGCCATCTCCACCTCCTGGGGGAAAGTGGGTGGGAGCAGGGGCCAGCACTTCCTCTGTTTTAGCTTCTAAGTGTGTGTTCAAAGCTTGACTGTTACTTTCATTTTGACTTGTCTTAATCAGCTACTCTGACACCTGGCAGCTCCGCTCTGTTGAGTTCAGCTAAACTGCGGTAGAGTAGAAGCTTAAGGGAAAACACAGGAAGTGGTAAGGACAGTGGCTTATTAAGGATACTGACATGTAGGTCATGAGTAAAAGCTGCGAACTAAAATCTCAGAGATCCCAAGAGACATTAGGAAAGCAGCAAGGATATGAACCTGCTTCAAATGAGGGCTTTCACTTGGGGTTACAGCCAGAAATTTGGCCTGATAATCCTAGAGGGGCATTTTATATTTAGACTAGAATTTGAGAAAATGTAATTGGTTTTTATCCTGTACAGACAACGAGGAAGTCATGATGTGTTTGAGCAGAGGACTAATGTTATACAACATGTAATTTGAAGTGTTTAATCTATTTCTTTTGCCAGCTTTGCCAAACATTTATTGTCTGTTTTTGGAACACATTGTGCAAGATATTGGAGTGCCTTTGAATAGCTCATGATCTAAGGGGGAGATACGTGTTTCAAAAAAGGCTAAGAAGTTATCTTACAGTATGACTTAATAGAGACGCTTTAACAATACTGCAGGGAAATAGAGGTATAATTGACTAGCTCAGGCACAATGGGGAAGAGCTCACACAGTGGGTGATTCATAAGCTGAATTTTAAAAATGTTTAGGATCACAGGAACAGAGCAAGTACTTATGAAAAGACCACATGAACCAAAGACTTGTGTTTTACTTCAGACATTCTCTAAAATTTGTTTCATCCTTCAGAAAATGAGAATGATTCCATTTGTCCTCCAAAACCACATAACTTGAAGGGCTAATTTGACAACTGATGAAAGTATTTGTAAATCCACAAAACTGGCTTAATATTAACAATAAATCTGTATTTATAAAGTTCTGATAATTTTCAGAAAAGCATAGATGATACTTCATAATTTAACCTAGCTTACATCTCCAGCTTAATTTTCCACCAATTTTTAATAAGTACATATCATTTTGACTGAACCAGGTTACAACTAAAACTATGCCATCATAAATGAGATGGGATCGTAGTGTTTAATTTAAAATATCTAATAATAATAAGTAATTTTAAAATTTTACATAGGGTTTGTAAACATTGCACTTTAACATAGAAACATTTACATAAATATTCATTTGCCAAACATCTGCTATATGGCCATTGTCTTTCCTTTGTGTATGGAATTGCTGATTGCAGTTTGATATTGCCTTACTTCTAAATTTTCATCATAATCTAGATTTTCCAGCCTTAGTTTCTCTAAAGAAGGGTAAAAATGTTGAAAACAGTTTTCCAGATTTATTCTAGATATTTATGATTAACTTTCCAATATGTATTATCTTTCACACCCAATTTAACAATAATTTTAAAAATTACACACCTTTGTCAACTATTTGCAAATCATTTAATTTATTTATCATAGCAACTATTTATTTTGAACTCAGTTGATTTAAGTATTATTTAAATTAATTACATAATTACAATAATAATTGCAAGTGACAAAAACAGAAAACCAACTGCTTTTCATGACACAACTTAAAATGCAGGAAAAAGTATGTGTATATACTAGAGAGTGATTTACCTATTCATGAACCTTTAACATCTGTTAGTACTACTCAGTACTTTTTCATAGAGAGAAGGTTATCAGTTAATTAGGGTAAATGGATATCCTTATAAGAGTTTCTACTATAATTATCATTATTTTTCAAATTCTCATTTATTTACCTTTGTACATATTGTCCCCTCTGCTGAAATGCCTGCTCCCCTATTATCCTGGGAAATTACTGCTCATTTTTCAAGGTTCCAGGAGAAGCAGTGATTTCCCTGGAATTATTTTCAAATTATTTCTCACTAACGAGAGTCAGGCCGCCCTACACCTGTACTCAAAAATCTCCCCCTCTAAACCACTATCGTTAAACTTTTTAAGCAAACATCAATCATAGCTAACAATTATTGAGCACCTTGTTATTACATGCTAGGCCTTGTTTATGTCAGGTTGCAAGTATTAATTTATTTAATCCTCTTAACACCCTATGAGGTGGCTACTAATATTTTCTTCCATTTTGTAAATGTGAAAGAAGCATGTAGAGTTTGAGTAATTTATACAAAGCAACATAGTTAGCAGGTAGAAATGTCAGGATACAAACTTCAGCATTTTGGCTTCAGAGGTCATGCTTTTTGGGTCTGCACTTATTACCTCTCAATCACAGGACATTGTATTTTAGTTGTTGGTACTCACAATAAGTGATTAGTTCTTGCTATCAGAATTATGTCTTTTTCACTTTTCCATCCTTAATATAGAGCACCAATGCTTGGAACATAATATTACTTATCACATTGTTTTTGAATCAATGAATGAGATTTCAAATGGAAATACTTTTTAGCCATTTGAAATTTAGAGGACTAACTGTATCAGAAATCTTTTTAAAGCAGGACATTTAGGGAAAAGTAGAAGGAATGCTGCATGTTTCTAATATTTTAGGTCCTCTGTTGCTTTGAAGATCCACAGAAGCTTATTTTTCACCTCAGAATAGTATCAACATTATTTGGTATTTGATTGTGCATTCTTGTTACATTAATAAATCATGGAAGCTGAAAATTGATATATCATTGAATGAATCCAAATAATTTAGTTTTTTCATTTCTGCTGTTCCATCCATAAAGCTCAAAGCGTTGGTTGTCTGAGTTCATAAAATTTCCACTGGATAGACAGGTTACAGCCACTCCACAGAATCAATGTCACACAAACCATGTGGGCTGATGGATTTTTTCACATCAAACTGTCATCTTGTCTCTGCTATTACATTATATTTGCTACCTCAACAGTGACTCAAATTGTTATTTTTTACAGCTGGTGTCCCACTACAAAATAACCCAGTATATTTTTCACCACCCATTTAACTGTTTATTGATATCCAAAGGCTTCAGTTTTTCATCCTATGTTTGAGTGTAAAAACTGTCTAGTTTTTTTTTTAAGGTGGCACACATCTAAAAACAGATCTATACATAGGAATCTCACTGTGATAGGAAATTATTTTAGGAGTCAGGGTTGACTTATTGATGTAACATTTCGCTTTCCTTTTATTTCTTTCTTTATATCAGTTACCACCTAGCTTAACTTGATGACATTTTATGATGACTGCTGGCAGTGGTGCTCTGAGAGTTAACCCTGAGGATTTTGTGTTTGTGTAGGCATTGTTATCCACAGCCAAGAAGCCGCACACACATTCACAAATATCAGTAAAAAAACACATCTGGGACTTCCCTGGTGGTCCAGTGGTAAAGAATCCGCCTTCCAATGCAGGGGATGCAGGTTTGATCCCTGGTCGGGGAACTAAGATCCCACATGCCGCGGGGGCAACTAAGCCCGCTCGACACAACTACAAGCCCACGCACTCTGGAGCCCGCGTGCCACAACTAAAGAGAGAAAACCTGCTTGCCACAACTAGAGAGAAGTCTGCAATGAAGGGCCCTCACCGCAACGGAAGGTCCCGCATGCCTCAACAAAGATCCCACGTGCTGCAGCTAAGACCCAATGGCAGCCAAAAAAAAACCCCAAAAAACACATATCTTCTGTAGATAATTTCGGAGAGATGTTTTTTGCATTTAGATAAGAAAGACATGCTCTCTCAGGATGATTAAGACGTTGGCCTGTAAAGAGTGTGTAAAGGACAGTCCAGTCAATGGGAATTACAAGTTAAATTACAGAGAGAAAACAAAGAAAAGACAACCTGGGGATTGATAGATAGGATTGGAGTTGTGTGTGTATGTGTGTGTGTGTGTATGTGTGTGTTCACATGTGTATTTTGAAATGAGATTGAGAGAAATAAAAATAATAAAGACAAAAATTTTCAAAGATGTAAAAACATGTAATATCTTTTATAAGAAAAAAAGGAGTTTATATTTTATAGTCCATCCACTAAAGAATTTTAAATGGGACATTAATACAATCACATGTCTATGTTAGATTCTGTAGCTGTGTAGAACAAGTATTAAAGTGGGAAAGAACATGGGACTTCTCTGGTTGCCCAGTAGGTAAGACTTCGCAGTCCCAATGCAGGAGGCCGGGGTTCAATCCCTGGTCAGGGAACTAGATCCCGCATGCCACAACAAAGATCCTGCATGCCGCAACTAAGACCCGGCACAGCCTAAATAAATATATATATATTTTTTAAAGTGGGAAAGAACAGAGACAGAGGACCAATTATGCTATTTTGAGGCACTGATATGAGAAATAACTGAATTTTGTACTGGGGCAGTAACTGTTAGGGTATGGAAAGGAATGGCTTTGAAAGAATTTAAAGAGACAATTAATTCCACTTGGGAAATTACTGTATTGGGCTGGGGAGCAGAATGATGGGAAAATAGAAAGAGTGAAGGATGATGCCTTCTGACCTGTGCACCTGGGTAGAAAAGTTCATTGAGATGAAGACAAATGATTAACTGTTTTGGTAAGATGAGGAAGGCAGAAATTGGGGCAGATAATTGTTTGGGACATGAAAAATTAATCTGCTTGTAATATACACAGGCAGAGAAGTACAGGGGCAGCTGGAGCTTGGGAAGAGATTTGGACTGACAGTGTAGATATGCAAATCATCACCATATACCTGTTCATTGAAGTCATGGGTACCAGGATGATCAAAAAGACAAGTCTTAGAGTTGTAAATGAACAACCAAGTAGGTAAAAAATATACCAGAATAAAAACTACACTCTTTGTACTCTGAATTTCTCACTGTTCTCTATGACACTTTCACTCTTGCATACCTTCTTACTTTTGAGGATGTTATTCCTCATACCTGGAAAGCCTTGTGCTTCTGTTTCACTCTCTCTGACGTGTTCCTCACCAGGATTAATCAGTTGGACCTGAGATGTAATTTAGGGACAAGAAATCTGAAAGTAGGCATAACTGAGGCGGTGCAGAGTGAAACAAGCCAACTACATTCAATATTTACTTTTATCCATCCTTAGGCAGCTATGAATAGCATGTTCAAATGCTAACTGTTTCCTGACTCCTCAGAATGACATCTCTTTGTTGCCCAATCTGTCCTTATAATTTTTATGATACTTAAAGAATTACTTTATATTCATGTATTTTTATGTCTTCTACTTCTCTTAGACTAGAAATTCTTCAGTGTGCTTGTGTGTCAGTTTTAGTCCTCCTCCTTCTTTAGGACCAAAGAAGATGCCATGATGGGATTAGACATTGGATAATTTATCGGGGGAACACCTGTGAAGGATAAAGCAGGAGGGGGCAGAGAAAAGAGGAATGTCTTCAGATCATGACACAAGTCTGATACTTGTGAAAGAAGAGTAGATTAAAAAAAAAGTTTAGGAAAGAATAGCTTCAGAACTCAATGCAATTTTCAGAATGTTTCTAGTGGCTCTGGAGTGAATGCTGTGGTAACTAGAATGAGCAGTGATATAGTCTCTCCATCAGGTTTTTCAGAAGGGAGATGTATGCAGCATACATCCTTGACTTCCACATGTATTTTGAATGCTGGTTGGAATAAATCCTAAGTATAATAAATGTTTTAATGAACAATGAATCAAGTGAATGACTCAATAGTTTTCTAGGAGTTTTGATGGGTTTTCTGGCTTGTCTTTTTCTTTTTTTTAAATAGATTTTCTTTGCTTGTCCTTTTTAAACCAAATTCATATATTGAAAATGAATAGTAAGGAGAATTTAACTGACTCTTACTAGGACCTTGATTTCATTAATATCACATATTCATCAACTGAGATTCTAGCCAAGTTAAATTTTATAATTGGTATTTATATCCTAATAATCAGTAAATTTAATTTAGACTTAATTAAGAAGTTATGGTTACTCTCTGCTATCTCTTGTCAAATAATGAAATCTGCTTTTTGTTGTTGTTTTTCATTTCTATACTACTTATACAAAATAAAATTAACCAAAAATTAACACTGTTACAATAACATTAATGTCAAACAACTATTGCTTCAGTAGGAATTAATATTTCAAGCAACTCCCCAAAAAATCTTGTTTTCAAAATTTTTTCCAATGACAGTAAAGCTATTTTTTATTTTTAAATAATGGGTTTATGGGTTTTAAATATTCTGTTATGGCTCATTGAAATAATGGAATAAGTTTTAAATGGTAGTGTAAATTAAACTTGACTAAGTAAAAAATGTTCCTTTTGCATATTGACCAAACACATCAAGTTGAAAATAAAACTTATTCTTGAATAAGTTCAAAATTACAGATGTCTTTTAAACGAGATTTTTTAAAGAAGAAGGTGGGGTAATATTTATATTAAATAGGCATGTGTATTAGTTTCCTAGGGCTGCCATAATGAAGTACCACAAACAGGGTGGCTTAAACAGTAGAAATTTGTTCTTTCACAGTTTGAGAGGGTAGCAATTTGAAATCAAGTTGTTAGCAAGGCCATACTTTCCTTGAAGGCTCTAAGAGAGAACTTTTCTTTGCCTGTTTCTAGAGTTTGGTGTTTTCCGGCCTTCCTTGGCATTCATCAGCTTGTAGGTGTAAGACTCCAATCTCTGCCCTGTCTTTATAAGGTTTTCTTCTCTCTGTCTTCACATCACCTTTCCCCAGTTTCTATGTCTCTGTGTCTCTTCCCCTCTTATTATAAAGACACAAGTCTTACTGGATTTAGAGCTTACCCTACTCCAGTATGACCTTATCTTAACCTAATTACATTTACAAAGATCCTATTTTCAAGTAAGATCACATTCTGGGGTTCCAAGAAGGACTTGCATTTGGGGCACATTATCTAATTCAACATAGAATGTATTAAATAAGTAATTTTAACATGTATTTTGTACTTTTTTATGCTAGGTCAAAGTGTTTAGACAGTTTATCAAATATTCCTGGAGAAATTTATATCATTAGATAGTTGAAAGAAAAATACAAAATTGATTATTATTGGCCACAACTAAAAATAATTTATGCACCCACTATGTAACTGTACCATGAAAATAGAGTGATCAATCAACTTAATGCTCTAAGGTGGTAGGCCAGTATCCTAATCTCTATCAATTTTTAAAATAAATTTATTTATTTTATTTATTTGTTTTTGGCTACATTGGGTCTTCGTTGCTGTGCATGGACTTTCTCTAGTTGCGATGAGTGGGGGCTACTCTTCATTGCAGTGCGCAGGTTTCTCATTGCGGTGGCTTCTCTTGTTGAGGAGCACGGGCTGTAGAGTGCAGGCTCAGTAGTTGTGGCTCATGGGCTTAGTTGCTCGGTGACATGTGGGATCTTCCAGGACCAGGGCTCGAACCCATGGCCGCTGCATTGGAAGCCGGATTTTTAATCACTGTGCCACCAGGGAAGCTCTCTATCATTTTTTCAATAAGAGCCACTCTACTATTTACAGTTTTAAAAATGGTCCAAAATTCAAATATGTAGCTAAAATATACTGGTTACAAGTAGTATGATATAGCACGTGTTTTTGAAATTCTTTATTCTCATTAAACTATATGGGAGGTAAGAATTTACCTAAAACATACGTGAAAGCCTAAGTGGCCAAATAAAACTTGGAGAACAGGGAACAAGTTGCCAAGGCCAGAGACCTGGAGGGAAACAGAGAGCAAGCTACATGTGGGTCATTTGCAGAGAGTTCAGTTAAGGAATTATTTATAGAGATATGCAGAGAGTGTAGGGGTGGCATTAAGTGTGCAGTGCCCTAGGGCTAGTAACAGTAAAAATGAGCGTCCTTTTCCTTCCCTAAGCCCAGAAGAAAAAGTTACCTGGAGCCAGAAACAAAGAGGCAAAGGGGAGAGGGCCACTTTACACAAGCTGGTACCCTAGGTCATGTACTCAGTCAAGTGAAGCAGCCTTGCAGGGAGGAAGCTAGGGTAATAATTAATCTGGCTTCTATTTCCTCCCTCTTCCTGCCTGCCAGTCCTCACATTGTCAGATTCCAACCAGAAGCCAGAAGCAAGAAAGCTCGTTGATTTATATCTATACAGATCAACCTCTCAAGAGCACGTCCTCGGGTGGACAACGTTGTGGTGAAGATTTGAAAGTTCATCTCAGTTTTATTCTATACCTATCCTAGAACATCGTTTATACTGTCTGATAAAAGTTAACGAATAATACCATTTAAATTTTCATTTTTAATATGATTTAGTCCTAAGGTCAATCTTCCTTTTTATTTGACAGCTGAAAGCCGAGTTTAGCTAGATCCTACAGTCAAAGCAGTGATAGGAGGTAGGGAATCACTGTGTCATTGTTTTCTTGTTACGTGTAGAAGCAAACGCTCTGCAGTTGACAGTGACATTGCATGGTGTTTGTGTAGTGGGCAGCAGATTCATTCTAGCGTGCTTTACAGCGATTGCTGCCATTTGATAAGTAACTCCATATGGACTGAGGCTGAAGCACTAAGTCATTGTGTCTCCTTCATGCCAAGCACTGATTCATTGCAGTAGCTTACCCTGCAACTCATTGCTGCTAGAGTTTAGAAAATATTATTGTTTTCCCCAGTCACAATGATACCTTCAGTTTATTCTCTCTCTGGCTGGATTTGACCATGTTGATATTTTAGTATCGTCATGTGTGTGCTAAACTATTTTCAATCAGGCATCTATTTATAATCATAACAGGGTTTGAAGGGACCTTGAAGGTCACATAATCTCCCTTCTCACTAGATGCACACCATCCCCAAATGATAGTCATATATCTGACTTCTGCTCGAATAATCCAATGACAGGGAACTGACTACTTGAGATGCAGCCTCTTCTATGCTTGGATAGCTTTCATTGCTAAAAGTTCTTCCTTATGTTGAGGGGAAATTTATTCACTCTATTTTCAAATCTTAGTCATAGTTCTATTCTCTAGAATAAATTTAACTTTATATATTTTGTTAACTCTTAAATATTCACTACTTTAACATATTTAGCAAAGCACACACAATTTAGTTATGGGGTATATCCCCTAATAACCATACAGAACAAATTTATTCTGGTCTTTGCTTTCCAAAGCAGTGAGTTCTATGACATTCTAATTCTATACAGAAATTCATGTTAAAAATCAAACTAGAATCTTAGAAGTGTGGAATTCAAAGAGCTACTCAAAATTATATATTGATGTCCTGATTCTTCTTCAGAGTTATATGTGAAGCAGGTTATATGTGGGAATTTCAGGAAAAAAAAATTGTTTTCATTTGTATATAAATGACATTCCTCATGCAGAGTTCTTAATCTCAAAATCCAAACTTAAACTTGATGTAGAAAACCAATCTGAATTTTGAGTGAAATTCCTATTAATGTCCTTTGTTTTAATTTTCATCTAAATCTGAAAAAGAGAAAAGAAAAAATGAATACATTCTAGGAATGCCAGCAAAACATAACCATTGACTTACGTATTGACCACTAACTAAACATTTAATTACTGAACATATATATAAAACATGACATCTCCAGGCTCTAACTTAAGAGCACTTTTATTAAAACTGGATTTTCCAGTGCTGCATCGTCCACTACGATTACTTACCTTACTTATTCCCCTGCATCTAGTTTATCTTATCTTCCAAACTTTCCTCACCTAGGCAATGGACTAAATATCTGCTAAGCTAGTATTATCATGGATTTATATCAATATAGTTCATTTATTTATTAAGAATTGAACATTTACTCAGGTCAGGCACATCAGAAAAAAGGAACAAGAGTCAATCTAAACTATGAAAATATCATCAACTTTTTTCCCAGATTTAGTTCTGCACATCACACTCTTCCTACATTCTTTTCCTTAACAGTACTGTCTTGAGAACGATATTTGAAAAAATTTAGATAACTTGTTTCACTTATATAGATATTACCATAGTTAAGGATACTATAAATGCTGGCAATCGATTAAATGTAAAAAATTAAATTCTTAATTCATCTAGAATATTTAACACTTTAATATTTTATGTGTTCTCTACTCTTCAAGACACTTATCTTTTTTTTCTGACTGAAGTGTTTAAAATTAATTTTTCCAAAGAAAATCAACCAAAAAATCCAATTTATATATAACCATAAGAAAATTATTGATTATGTATTATTATATGAATGACTTATATTTAAATGAACTTATAATCTCAGAAAATTCATATAATTTTAGATGAATAATACAACTAAAATATAATTGAACTGGAAAAATAATCAAATTTAATGATTATATCATCTTTACTTATCTTCATAACAACATTTTTATGCCATTTTCACTAATTTGCCTCTGTAATTAAGGCTTGTTAATAAAGTATAACACCATCAGAAAACATAGGGTAAAACATGTGCAAAGGTAAAAGTACATAATTGTGTCCTGTTGATAAGCAACCCTTACCATGTGTACAGTATATAGAGATAATTTTTATGAAGACTGTTGTTTAAGATGATTTTTGGTACCTGTATTTAACTATAAAGTGTCAAAAGCAAAATAATTTCCTACACAAACCCTTGTGGTATTAGCTTTCAATAAAATTTTGGATAATGGGTGAATATTTTTTTCTTGTGGAACAGAACAGCTGCATACTTTAGGTGATGTCAACATATTTATGGAAACATTGCGTCATTTGTTCAATGCATTTTGCAGGCTGCATTACACAAGCGAGGTGAAAACAGCAGGATATTATTTATGCTGCACTGTGGCTTTGAAAGTGACACCACAATCTTTCTAAAAGTTATTAATTTAGCAACACAAATGTAGATTTCTTCCTACTTTTCTGATGGTAACAATCTGCAATTCTTTTAAAGAAAAAATGTACTTAGCATGTTTGAAACTTTATTTCCATTATTTGTTTGCATTTTGGTAACAGGTAAACATAGTGAAGGAGGAAGAAAAAACAAAACCCTTCCCCTAGGCTTCAAGGTGCAGACTATTTGATCGACATGTTTTGAATCATTTTAAAGACAAGTGTGACCTCAAAAACATTTCTACCCTAAACTGAATTAAACTGGGATAACGGTGGGGTTGGAAATCTAGCTAGGCTTCCTGAGCTCTGTCAGTGATTTATTAACTGAGAATCTTTGGGGAATCTGTCATGAAGAAAAGTCTTCCTTTCAGAGCTCTGCTATTTAAATCTCAATACTATGGAAATTTAAATTTTTCCCAGGTTTTCAAACCATGGGCTTCAGCTTCCAACTTCCTCGTTTGACAGCACTGCCCCAGAGCACAAATGAGCAGCCAAAATGCAGTTACCCAGCATCTGATGTCAGGGTGCCTCCTCGCTCACACACTAGAAGCAATAATGTTGCTTCCTCTGTCCCAATTGGCTCTCACTCTCCCTCTGATTTAGGTTCTTGGTAGTTGCAGTGCGATGATTAAGCACAGGTAAGACCGGGAGAGAAGGAAGTCATATTTATTGCACAGCTAATTAGGCACTGTGCCAGTTCCTCACATATGTTATTATTCAATTTCCTTTCTGCTTTAATGACTCTTTACATCTCTCCACCAATATATTCAGTTTCCTGATTAGACCTTCCAGGGAAACATGCAGTTTTGATCCCTGACTGGTCTTTTCCCCACAATCCCTATTTGCTTTCTTACACTGGCAAACAAAGTAACTATGCCCTTTTTTTCTTTCTCTTTTTCTCTTTACTCATCTTCTGGAATGTCTAAACTTCAGCCTAGTCTGAGACACCAGTTACAATCACTGGCCCTTTCCCTGGGTCTTATTCTGGCCTCACATTCCTTTCAAAGTGGAAGGTACCTCTCAAGAAAGAACGATTTGGGCTTTCCTGGTGGCGCAGTGGTTGAGAGTCCGCCTGCCGATGCTAGGGGACGCGGGTTTGTTCCCCGGTCCGGGAAGATCCCACATGCCGCGGAGCGGCTAAGCCCGTGAGCCATGGCCGCTGAGCCTGTGCGTCCGGAGCCTGTGCTCCGCAACGGGAGAGGCCACAACAGTGAGAGGCCAGCGTACCGCAAAAAAAAAGGAAGAACAATTTACTTAAGTCTTCTCTTTTTTATTTTTATTGTTTTAATCTTGGAAAACATAAATAGATAAAATGAACTCTGAGCATCACTTTTCCATTCCCTTCTAAGTCATAAATGAAGGAGAATGACTTCTTTATGTCTCCCAAATATATGATCATTTAATCTCTTTTCCATCTCAAAAAAACACTGAAAAAAAAAGTTGATATTATTCCTCATCCCAGGTTAGTAGAAGAGAATGGGTATTTTGTTCTAATGAGACCCAATTTGGTGTACTTGATGTCCTGCAATGTAACTTAATACAGTCTGGACTTGCCTATCTCAGAAATGTGAAGTGATAACAGTTAAGAGAAAGAGAGAAACTTCATACTGAAAACAGGCCTATAGGATAAGCATTATTATCTAAATTCTATAGAACTGAACTGAAAAGAAAAGAACTGAAACTCATGCAATTTTAATATTTGTTTATTCAACACAAGGAGTGGCAATTTTGAACTCAGGTCTCTTTAAATCCAAAGGTAATGGACTTTGCATTATAATATGTCTCCATAGCAGAGGAACTCTATGGAAGAAGACTACCTGTGACTTATTACACTAAATATTCAACAGTTGGCATGAGAGTTTACAACCAAGAGACTCAATATTTTATGATAGTAGCACATTGTAGATGATATATGATAAATGGTTAACCTGTTTGATTCATCTTTTTTTGTAAATGAATTGTAAGACATAATTTTCATACAGTAAAATACAGTTGTTTTAAGATTACAGGTCAACAAGTTTTATTATTATTTTAGTACTATGATTTACATTTAACAAATGTATGCACTTGTCTAACTTCTGCCCCCAATCAAAATCTAGAATATTTCTGTAACTCTAAAATTTTCCTCTTTCCCTGATGTAGTCAATCCACTGGGACCTCCCATCTCAGACAGCCCTTATCTGATCTCTATCAGAGATATAAGTCTAGTCAAGGTCTAGAATTTCATATAAATGGAAACAGTATGTACCTGCTTTGTGTCTGGTTGTGCCTGGTTTGTTTTGCTCAATATAATGTTTTGAATTTCATCATTAATGTTGTAATATCAGAAGTTTATAATTTTTATTGCAAAATACTCTCCCATTGTATGAGTGCACCTTAGTTTATTTATCCATTCACCAGTTGACGGGTATTAGATTTATTTCCGTTTTTTGCTTTATGAACAAAATGGTTATGAACATTTGTGCACCAGTTTCATTGCAGACCATATTTTTTCTTTTGAATTAAAAAAGTCTGTACATATATTAGAAATAAGTCCTTTCTCAGATAGATATATTACAAACATTTTCTTTGAGTCTGTGGCTTACCTATATGTATTTCCTTGCTGTTATCTTTGGAATATCACAAATATTTAATTTTTTGATTGGGGTAAAGTTGTTATATAACATTATATAAGTTTCATGTATACAACATTATAATGTGATATTTGTATACACTATAAAGTGATCACCACAATAAGCCCAGTTACCATCCATCACCATACAATTGATATCCTTTTCTCATTTCAGCCATTCCCCATCCCTCTTCCCTTCTGGTAACCACCAATTTGTTCTCTTTATCTGTGAATTTTGTTTTGTTTGTTTACTTGTTTTGTTTTTTAGGTTCTACATATAGGTAAAATCATATGGTATTTGCCTTTCTCTGTCTGACTTATTTTACTTAGCATAAAACCATCAAGTATCATCCATGTTGTTGCAAATGGCAAGATTTCCTTCTTTTCTGTGGCTGAGTAGTATTCCATGGTGTATGTATGTATATATATATATGTGTGTGTGTGTATACATCTTCTTTATTCTTTATCCATTCACTCACTTTCCTTCTCTCATGGCCCCCTTCCTCCATCTTCAAAGCCAGAAATATCAGAGTCCTCCTCATACTACCATTTCTTTGACGCTCTCTCTTCTGCCTCTCTTCAATTTATAAGGATCCTTGTGATTATACTGGGCCCAGACAAGCAATCCAGTAAAATCCTTGACTGCAAGGTCAGCTGATTAGCAAGCTCAATTCTTTCTGCACCTTAACTCATCTTTGCCATGTAAGATAACATATTCACAGGTTCCAGGGATTAATATACGGACATCTTTGGGGGCCTATAATTCTGCGTACTAAAACTCGTATAGCTGTATGATGCATCTTGAAATAGGTAACATAAGCTTTCTTCCAAATTTGCTCTATTTTAGTTTGTCTTGTTTTACTGTATTTGTTTTCTTTATCTTTTGCATTTCTAGAAACATTTTGGGACCATGTTGTTAATTTCTACAAAAAACAAAAACAAAAACAAAACCTGGTGGGATTTTAATTTCAATTTTAAGCTTCCATTCTATTTTGTTTCTGAATTCTTTTGAATTATGTTTTTAGCATTTAACTTTATTTATTAGCTATATTTCTTTTAATTTTATTGGAGTATATTTGATTTACAATTTTGTGTTAGTTTCAAGTATACAGCAAAGTGATTCAGTTATACATATACATATATTCATTCTTTTTCAGATTCTTTATCCATATAGGTTATTACAGAATATTGAGTAGAGTTCCCTGTGCTATATAGTAGGTCGTTGTTGGTTATCTATTTTATATAGAGTAGTGTGTGTATGTTTATCCCTCCCTACTGCATTTCCCCTTTGGTAACTATAGGTTTGTTTTCAAAATCTGTTAAGTCTGTTTCTGTTTTGTAAATAAGTTCATTTGTATCATTTTTTAAAATTAGATTCTACATATGAGTGATATCATATTATATTTGTCTTCCTCTGTCTGACTTACCTCACTCTGTAGGACAGACTCTAGGTCCATCCATGTTGCTGCAAATGGCATTATTTTGTTCTTTTTTATGGCTGAGTAATATTCCATTGTATATATGTACCATATCTTCTTTATCCATTCTTCTGTCAGTGGGAAGTTAGGTTGCTTCCATGTCTTGCCTATTGTAAATAGTGCTGCAATGAACATTGGGGTACATGTATCTTTTCGGATTATGGGTTTCTCCAGATATACGTCCAGGAGTGAGATTGCTGGATCATATGGTAGTTCTATCTTTAGTTTTTTAAGGAACCTCCATACTGTTCTCCATAGTGGTTGTACCAATTTACATTCCCACCAACAGTGTAGGAAGGTTCCCTTTTCTCCACACCCTCTACAGCATATATTGTTTGTAGACTTTTTGGTGATGGCCATTCTGACCAGTGTGAGGTGATACCTCTTTGTACTTTTGATTTGCATTTCTCTGATAATTAGTGATGTTGAGCATCTTATTAGCTATATTTCTATTTGTTTTTTTTTCATTTTGAGATTTTATCCAGGGTTCACAATATGTATTTTTAAAATCACACTGTACCTTCAAATAACAAAATACTGCTTTACCTAAATTCCAAAAATGCTACAACTGATTGTTTTTTGGACTACTGAGTTGTATGAGTTCTTCATATATTTTTTGATATTAACCTCTTGTCAGATAAATGACTTGCAAATATTTTCTCCTGTTCCATAGGTTGTCTTTTAATTTTGTGAATGGTTTCCTTCACTGTTTAAAAGCTTTTGACTTTGACGTAATCCCACTTGTTTAATTTTGCTTCTGTTGCCTTGTTTTTGGCATCAAATCCAAAAAATCATTGCAAAGACTAATATGAAAGAGCTTACCACCTATGTATTCTTCTAAGAGTTTTATGGGTTTAGGTCTTAGGTTCTTTCAAGTCTGAAATTCATTTTGATTTGATTTTTGTAAATGGTGTAAGATAGGGGTTCAGTTTCATTTTTTTGCTTGTAGCTGTTCAGTTTTCCCAGCACCATTTATTGAAGAGACTGTTTTTTCCTTGTTATATATTCTTGGCTCCTTTGTTGTAAATTAGTTGACCATGTATTGATGGACTTATTTCTGGGTTCCCTATTCTGCTCCATTGATCAAAAATGATAATATAGGGCTTCCCTGGTGGCGCAGTGGTTGAGAGTCTGCCTGCCGATGCAGGGGACGCGGGTTCGTGCCCCGGTCTGGGAGGATCCCACGTGCCGTGGGGCGGCTGGGCCTGTGGGCGATGGCTGCTGGGCTTGCACGTCCAGAGCCTGTGCTCTGCAGCGGGAGAGGCCACAGCGGTGAGAGGCCCACGTACCACAAAAAAAAAAAAAAGATAATATAAATAAATAAGATGAAAACATTACAAAATATATTTCTGCTTCTCCCCTGTCCTCTATTATTTCTACTTATAACTCTCACTGTACACTGGTTTTGTTTTGTTTTAAGAGTCAAATATGCTTGAAGCAAGTTTTATTTTTAGTGGGAAGAGTCTTTTATATTTATTCACATTCTTATCATTAGCAAAACTTTCAATTCCTTTCTAAAAGTTTGAGTTTTTATCTGGAATAGGCTTCCTTTAGGTTATAGAATGTCTCTTAATATTTCCTATATTGTGAACTTTCTCAACTTTTGTTTTTCTGAAAGTGTTTTCATTTCACCTTTATTTTTCTGAGTATAACCTTCTAAGTTGAAGTTAAAATTTTTTTTACCTCTATTAATAATTTATTCTATTGTCTTCTGGCTTGCATTGTTTCCAATGAGAAGTCAGCTAATTTTTTATATTTGTTTCCCTGTACATAATGTATCTTTCTTTGTTGGCTGCTATTAAGACTTTCTTTTGATCATTGGTTTCCAGAATTTTTATCATGATGCCTGAAATTTATTTAAAAAAATTTTATCCTACTCTGATTTTGCTGAATTTCTTTCTTTTTTTTCCTGAATTTCTTGTTCTGTGGATTTATACTGCTCCTACAATTAAAAAATATTTGCTCACTATTTCATCAAGTATTTTTTCTTCCTCATCTTTCCCCAGGTTCCAATTACATATATGTTAAGTTACTTATTTTCCTTCAGATCACTGAATTTCTATTCATTTTCACCCTTAGTACTATGTTTTATTTTGAATAGTTTCTATTGATCTGTCTTCAAGTTTTTTGTAATTTTTGTTTATAATGTCTAATCTGCTATTATGCCCATCCCGTGATGATTTTCATTTCAGGATTTTTCTAATCAAGAAATTTGTTTCTTTTTTAATAATTTGTTTTCTTTCCTTATTATGTTCATTTTTTTCTTTAAATTTCTATAAATATTTATCATAGCTGTTTTTATGACCATGTTTGATAATTACATTATATTCATTATTTATGTTCTCTTATATTTACTGATTTTTTTCCTGATCATGGATGATATTTTTCTACCTAATAAAAAAATTTTTTATCCTGGACAATATGAATTTTATTGTTGAATATATGGATCTTGTTGTTTTCCTTTAAGAATGCTTAGTTTTGTTCTGATCAGCAGTAAAATGTATTTGCAGCTCAGCTTGATTTTTTCAGGTCTTATTTATAAGTTTTATTAATGTGAGTCTAGACTAAACTTCAGGGGCAGTTTAATTATACTCCTACCACATGACATGGGCTCTCCACTATCTCCACTAAAACTTGTGTGCTCAATATGGTATGTTATTTCTGATTTTGTCAAACTTGAATATTTCACAAACCTATGTGTTGTAGGAGTTTTCAGTTTATAGCATTTTGGTATTTGTTCTTTTCTTGGTTTGATTAAATCTTACCCTATGATATGCATCTTAGTACTCAGCCAAACTCCATAGTACACATAAAAAGAATCCTATGTGTTCTTCCTCTGTATGGCTTCCTACTCTCTGGTGTTCTGTTTTGAATGTTCCAGCTATATCAGACTTTCTGAATTTTTGTCCCTGCCTTCCAACTTCAGCAAAGTCTCTGTGCTCAATCCTTCCTACTCCAGTTTTTGGTAAATATTTCAGGATAGAAAGCTGGTATGAGCAAAATATTCATTTGATTAGTTTCCCTAATTAAACTAAAGCAATAACAATTTCTTTATTGAACATGTTCTTAATTGAAGAAAAACAATAACAGCAGTAATAGCAATGTAAAAATAGGTTCATGTATTTACTTCCTCTGTGTAGGTAACTCAGTGGAGCTGAATAAATTTGCTTACTTGTTCACCTCAGTTTTGATACTTTGCATATCTATAGACCTAGCCTACTAACATATGAATGGGCACATCTGCTCCTTTCAAACTGTGGTACATATATACAATGGAATATTACTCAGCCATAAAAAGGAGCAAAATTGGGTCTTTTGTAGAGACATGGATGGACCTAGAGACTGTCATACAGAGTGAAGTAAGTCAGAAAGAGAAAAACAAATATAGTATATTAATGCATACATGTGGAATCTGAAAAAATTGGTATAGAAACTCTTATTTACAAAGCAGAAATAGAGACACAGACGTAGAGAACAAATGTATGGATACCAAGGGGGGAAAGGGGGGATGGGATGAATTGGGAAGTTGGGATTGACATATATGCACTATTGATACTATGTATAAAATAGGTAACTAATGAGAACATGCTGTATAGCACAGGGAACTTTACTTAATGTACTGTGGTGACCTAAATGGGAAGGAAATCCAAAAAAGAGAGGATATATGTATATGTACAGCTGATTCACTTTGCTGTACAGTATAAACTAACACAATATTGTAAAGCAGCTATACTCCAATTAAAAAAATGATAAAATGCTCCAAAAAAAACCTGTTAAACTACCCGGCTCCCTTCCAAACAGCAACAGCAACAGCAGCAGCAACAATTACAATACCTTTTCCAAAGTAAAAATTTGAACATAAATATTTCCAAAAATGAACTTTTATGAAGGGAGTAATACCAGTTATCTATTCCATTTTATGCGTAAAAATTTCCACAGGGAAATCACCAGAGCATCTGTGCATTAGTCACCTAACAGCTGTAAGCATCTACCTTCATGCACAGTTTGATAAACTGATATGAACTTTTATAGAATTTTATGGAAGAGTTACATAGCAATCTTTTAAAAAAATTAACAAATATTGACTTGCTTTTCTGTTTTTAGAATTAGGAAAGAAATATTTCCTAATATTCCTAAATATTACTGATGACAATACACCAGGCAATGTGCTGGTGACCTGATATACTTCCATTTAATCTTCATAAATACCCTCTGAGTTGTATATTATTATTCCTCTTCTCCAAATGAGTGAAGTTAAGATAGAAGTTTATTCATTTTCCAAGGTCTAACAGCTACCAGTAACGATGCTGCAATTTCAACATAATTATTTTAATCCAAACTATTTTATTTTTCCCAAACATAATACATTTTGATTACCTATTGCTCTCCTAATTTCATACCACATGTTATAAACCCAACACTTGTACAAGCTTAGAGGGCCACATGTGTCAGCAGATGTTAGTTGCTCTTTTGCTTCCCTCTAAACTCCCACTCATACACATATATTGTATTAGTGAGAGACACAGAATTTACTAAAGGTGAAATAAAGGAAGTAAGAGAGGCTTTGGAGTCCATACATAACAGAAAAAAAAAATCCAGACAAAAGAAACTCCCAAATTTTGATATTTCTATTCTTAAATATTGAAGTGCTTTTCAAATTGTTTTATCACAACGTCTTTAGCTTTTTCTCTCCCCTCTTTTTTCTTCTTTGAAGGTCTTTCCTCCTTTCTTGTTGTCTTTTACCTCCATCCCCACCACTCTGATCTTCTCTATGTTCAGTGTTCACTAAAGATTTTCCACTCCCCCCCCTCTTTAGTAATCACATTTATTCCTCTTTAACTTAAGTATTTGTCCTAAGAGGTTTATCAAAAGCAATGTCCCAGTTAATTCAAGTAAAAACATGTCGTAGAAACTGTTAAGAGAATACATACTGCTCTTTGTAATTATACATATAGATTTTTATTTAAAATGTCAAATTTCACTGTCAATATAAGTTAACATAAACAAGAATAAAGGACTAGGAACTCTAATGCTTCCAATGCATTGTTGCAAAACAATTATTCAAAATATACCTAAAAATCTGTGTTTTGTATATATATGTATATATTTTTCTTCTCTGTACTATTAGGTAGGTGCTAATACAGTAAAAATAACTGATAACAATGAAACATTTATACTAGAAAAAATAAGGCCTAAATAACCGTTTTTAATACTTGTACTATGTCATAGGTTAACAATAACATCACTTGTTATTAATTACTTTATAAATACATGTACAGAGTCAGTAGCTACATTATAATTACATGTTTAAAGGGAGATAATTTGGATTATTTACATAAATAACAAAAGAATGGTAAAAAATATGTACCAATTTACTAAATGATTTTCTTAAGACTCTTGAGTGTTTTATATCCGTACTTATGTTACCAACCCTCCCAATTTGGTCCCTAAGCATCCTTCTGTCTGGTGGTGTTCAAGCCAATAGCATGAGACCAAGTTCAGTTGAGAAGCAAATGAAATCTTTATTCTTTGATCAGAGAATGGAGAGGTGCGTGCTGAAGCTCTGGAGCACACGCTGTGCCCCACATGCTGTGGGCAGGGCCGCTATATAGGCATGAGTCAGTGGGGAGGAGTTGGAGTTCTTGTGGGGTGGGCGTAGCTGTGCTGCTTATGCTCCAGGTCACAGTGCCAGGCTCAGTGTCTCTGCACACAGCCCTCAGCTCCCATCTTGAATTGAGGTGTCCTGCCCTGCATTTCTGCACGTTGTCCCACGGCTGAGGTGTCGGTGCAGTCATTTTGCATTAGGATCTCTGGTCTAAGTGCCTGTGCAAGGCCTCTGCCTGTGGCACCCTATGAGCAAGTGAAACTAGACCAAGCACAAAGGAAAAATAAAAGGTTAGACTTTATTAGCCGGATTCTATTTTTATTTCCCTGGAATTGTTCCTGGGCTTTGCCAGTGACACTTAAAACAATGAAAAAATTGAAGGAATGATATTAAAGTGCCAGGTAGCAGTTTTGATGATCTTCGTACTGTTTTACTTTATACTTAATGACATTGATAAAATGGAGCAATGTTGTATTTCACAATTTCAAGTGTTTTCCAATCATGCTGTAGAATTTCACTTTGCAAGTGAGCGTGTGTAAGTAGACTCATGGGAGTATATCATTCTTCTTTTAAAAAATGCATACATTTGATTAAGAAAATAAAATAGCAAATTTACCTAGCAATTTGATCGCAAGGATTTGAAACATTGATTATTTAAGAAAAAATGTAACATTTTCCTTAGAATATGAAGTTATTGATGAAGCATTTCAGGATTGTTCCCTGAATCATGGTAACTTTTCAAATGAATGAAGACGGATCATTCCAAATAGTTGTGTCCAAATAATATCATTTAGGGCCTTGGGAGGCTAAAACTTACTTTAAGGAGAGTATCACAATGATGAAAGAAATAAACCTTAGAATCTGGACAAGTACTTGTGATATATATCCCTAAGTTTGTCACAGTGGCATAGAAATAGCACAGTTACAAGAGAAACCCCTATAAACTATTTTATTAAGAAATTATTTAAGAAATCAAAGTGGTTAGCATTGGGAATCATCTATTTTGCTCACTATATTCCAGAATTTCTGGGACATTACAGCTCAAGAGCCAATTGCAAGATCTTTTATGAGAATATTATACTTGTCATGATTGGTAGTGTTTTATCTAGAAATAGTTTTCAAAATAAAACACAAAAATAATTCAGCTATATTGCTCTAAAAATATACTGTATACACAAAAATTAAGCAATTTTGGTTGTATTTGGTCTTAGAGGAAATAATAATATAAAAATTCTCTTACTTAAGACTAAAAATACCATTAACAAAGATTAATAATAGAGATAAAAGTATTATGCTAATCTAAAGGAGACCTATGAGAACTTCAGTACACAGATAGCTAATACCAGTCTGTTTTAATAAATTTTTAATTGAGTGTTAATTATTTATTCATTAAATTGTTTATTCTAGTACTCTATCTGGAGTCTCTAGTGGCCTTGAATGAAAGAATCCAAGCCCCCAGTTGCTTGTAAACAACCAAGCAGACATTTTTACTGCATTTAAATTAGTTGTAATGGGAAAACATGTGAGAATATGTATGGAACCCTTCAGACTTCATGAGTTTACACTTACTGCCTAAATCAGAAATCGCAACATTCATATATTAGCTTTAAAATTAATTCAGTTATATTGATTCTATTTTTGACCCAAGACTAGAATATATGAATTTATGGTAAATGTATATCATAGGAAGTGTGGAACCATATTTATAATCAAGACTTTCTATAAATTGGACCTATAATTAAGCAGACAATACATACTTTTTTTTTTTTTTTTTACAATTACCTATTACGGGCCAAGGTATGGAATAACATAGCATGGTCTTTATCCTTAATGAGATCATGATCTAGTGCAAGCTACAGCTGTGAAAACAAAGTATTAAACTATGATGAGAAAATCAAAAAGTACTATGGAGTTACAAAGGAAGAGACAGAGATTAGAGGATCATATTTAAGCTGGTTTTTGAAGGATGACTAGATTCAACCAGGCTAAGTAAGTTATTCCTAGGGAAATGCTCAGAGCCATTAAAAGATGTTTCAAGAACAGCAAAATTAATGGGCTAGTGTATAGGGACATATACATATGGAAGATGAAACTGAAAGTAGGTGTGAAATTGACTAGTAAACAACATTGTGTATCGGGATTTAAATTTTTCATTTTCTTTTGTATATAGCAAACTGAGAATCAACATATGTGTTTTTGAAGAAAGTTGATTTACTTTTCTTTTAGAAAAATAACTCTGGCATCGGAGTAAAATATGGATGGAAATGCTGATTTCCTGTGGGTAGTGGTGAACAGAGTGAGAGTAAGAACTATAGGTGAGAAATAGTAGAAGGTCTGAACTATGGAAATGGCAGTGGGATTGAATAGAGGCAGCGTGATTGCAAGAAACTCTGTTGTGGTAGAATAAATGTTAACTGATTGAATATAGGTGGAAAGACAAGAAATTGTTTAATATAATTCTGAAGTTTTTAGTTTGAGGTTATTATGAAGCTATTAACTAACATAAGGGATTTAATAGAAGTGAAACCAATTTTAATCATGCTGGTGGGTCTTAATTTATTTGTCCTTACATATCCAAGGGCTCAGATGTGACTTGTCCTTTCTTTTTTATTTTATTTTTTTAAATTTAATTTGTTAATTTTAATTTTTTTTCGTTTTGGCTGCATTGGGTCTTCATTGCTGCACGTGGGCTTTCTCTAGTTGCAGTGAGCAGGGGCTACTCTTCGTTGCAGTGGGCAGGCTTCTCATTGTGGTGGCTTCTCCTGTTGTGGAGCACAGGTTCTAGGCGTGCAGGCCTCAGTAGTTGCAGCATGCAAGCCCTGGAGCATGCAGGTTTCAGTAGTTGTGGCGCGTAGGCTCAGTAGTTGCAGCATGCAGGGCTCTAGAGTGCAGGCTCAGTAGTTCTGGCACACGGCCTTAGTTGCTCCGCAGCATGTGGGATCTTCCCGGACAAAGGATCGAATCCATGTCCCCTGCATTGGCAGGCGGATTCTTAATCACTGCGCCACCAGGGAAGTCTGTGACTTGTTCTTTTTAATGGATTCTGCTACACTGGATCACTGGGTGGGGCAGCCCTGGAATTGTAAGAAGTATTTTCACTAGTTTTCTTAATGGGACAAGTCCACTGAGTCATATAATCTAAAGAAAGAGGAGTGGCAGTATAAAAACGTCCTGAGATTTAGTTTCCTAACAAACTTGTGCACATGATTTGACCTCAAATGTAATGGTAAAGTTAAGTTTTCACTATATCGGTGTACATATAAGAAGGTAGAAACTTGATTCCAAAGGAGTTGCTCAGTCATAAAGAAAATTCAGGAACTATTCAATGTAAGTCTATATAAAAAGGGTCCAGGGCTTCCCTGGTGGCACAGTGGTTGAGAGTCCACCTGTCGATGCAGGTAACACGGGTTCGTGCCCCGATCCGGGATGATCCCACATGCCGCGGAGCGGCTGGGCCCGTGAGCCATGGCCGCTGAGCCTGCGCATCCGGAGCCTGTGCTCCGCGAAGGGAGAGGCCACAACAGTGAGAGGCCCGCGTACCGCAACAAAAGGGAAAAAAAAAAGGGTCCAGAGAGCAAGAGATCAAAAGAGACAAGAAGAAAAAGTACACATCCCTAAGGTGAATTCCAATTACATGGTAAAATCTGTTTGACTTTTGTACTGTTTGGTGCTTTACTTCGTGCCCAGTAGAGGTGATCGTTCACTTTACAGTGTCTCTATGCCTATAAATGTCCACTCCTCCAGTAATCAAGGTGTCTAGAAAATGTGAAAGATAATATTTTTTAAAAGTGGATTTTTTGGTCACCAGAGAATGAAATACAACTATTTCTAAAATCTTAAACTTGAGAAAAATAATCGTGATTTACACAAATTAAATGAGATAGGCTTACATAGCTGGTGAATTGGTAGTGACTTTTGAGAATATATGAAATGGAATAATTTATTTAAATAGTTGCTGCTGAAATTAATTGAATTTTAAAATAATTCTTATGAAAATATACTGTTTTTATTGTCAAATATATTTATATTGTCAAATATTTTATATTATCTGAGAAAATGAAAATTAAAAAGAGATTTGTCAAAAAAGTATTACTAGATACTGTCAAATAGGTTGAGATGCTAACCTCAGACTTTTGTGGATCCAAGGCATACATTTCAAAATGACAATATATTCATTATTTTCCAGACTACAAGTGTTTTTAAGCTTTGTCCTCCCCCTGTGTCATAAATTTAAAACACACACAAACAAACACATGTGCAATCATGTAAGTACGTAAACAAGGTCCAAATGAAAAGTTCTGAAAAACAAATTTTCTGGAGCCAACTAAAATCCATTTATTTTTGTATTTGCAGAATCTTTGAAAGATGCTCTGAAAGTATTTTGATGTTTATTGAAATATCAACTTTGAAATATCTCCAAATCTATGAAGTGACATTCCATGTAAAATATTTGAAATAGAAGAATTAGTATTTCAATGCAAGAAAAGTTATTTGGAGAAAGTATTTCATATTTAAATAAGATATAATAATAATATATAAAATAATAATATAAAAAGTTATTTTAGCATTAAGAAAGGTACAATGTAGTCTTGTAATACAAGGATATGTGTGTGTGTTGAAGAGCATTTATTGTCTAGTCTCTTGGATGTTGATGGTTATTTCTTATTTTAAGCTGAAGAAGAAAAATAAAAAGGAAATTTCAACTTGATTCTAAAAAATATTCATGTTGAACTCTAAGAAAAAAGTAGGTTCTCAATAAATACTTGATTATGAATTAAATTGCATTCCTTGTAAACAGGAAACTTGAACTTATAGAAGAGTACCATCATGAGAACCTTTCATCATAAGGATCTAAAATGCCTGTTGTAATACAACTTGGACATTAGGAAACTGATTCTATAGCTTTAGACTTGTTTATGTATACCATTTGGTCAGCATGGAAGAAAACTAACATCTAAAAGTAAAATATACATATTAACTTTTGATCACAGAGTATATAATGTGATTTTTGTCATAACTTCTAAGCATCTTTTATTAGGAGTTTTATAATTTTATTATCTGTCACATCATTTTTAACTAATATTGAGCCATATGGTTTTATGGATGTCCATATACAAATAAAATACTTCAGATAAATGGCTGGAGATATACTCTCTTCCCTGTAAGTCATTTAAATATTTATCTTAAGTGTTTTTTTTGATTAAATATATATCATTTTTATCTCTTTAAATAAGAAAAACATTTTACTCATCATCTTGCAGTTGTGTCATCAACTACTACTACTATTACTACAATTACTAAAATTAATACTAGTTAATATGTATTGTGTATTTGGTTCAGATACTAAGCATTTTGTGTACAATGCTTCTTTTTTTTTAACATCTTTATTAATAGAGTATAATTGCTTTAAAATGTTGTGTCCGTTTCTGCTGTATAACAAAGTGAATCAGCTTTATGTATATGTATATCTCCATATCCCCTCCCTCTTGCATCTCCCTCCCACCCTTCTAGGTGGTCACAAAGCACCTAGCTGATCTCCCTGTGATGTGCAGCTGCTTCCCACTAGCTAGCTATTTTACATTTGGTAGTGTATATATGTCAATACTACTCTCTCACTACGTCCCAGCTTACCCTCCCTGTGTCCTCAAGTCCATTTTCTACGTCTGTGTCTTTATTCATGTCCTGCCCCTAAGTTCATCAGAACCTTTTTCTTTTTTTTTAGATTCCATATATATGTGTTAGCATACGGTATTTGTTTTTCTCTTTCTGACTTACTTCACTCTGTATGACAGACTCTAGGTCCATCTACCTCACTACAAATAGTTCAATTTCATTTCTTTTTATGGCTGAGTAATATTCCATTGTATTTATGTGTCACATCTTCTTGATCCATTCATCTGTTGATGGACACTTAGGTTGCTTAAACGTCCTGGCTATTGTAAATAGTGCTACAACGAATATTGTGGTACATGAATCTTTTTGAATTATGGTTTTCTTAGGGTATATGCCCAGCAGTGGGATTGCTGGGTCATATGGTAGTTCTGTTTTTAGTTTTTTAAGGAACCTCCATACTGTTCTCCATAGTGACTGTATCAATTTACATTCCCACCAACAGTGCAAGAGTGTTCCCTATCCTCCACACCCTCTCCAGCATTTATTGTTTGTAGATTTTTTAATGCTGGCCATTCTGACAGGTGTGAGGTGATACCTCATTGTAGTTTTGACTTGCATTTCTCTAATGATTACTGATGCTGAGCATCTTTCATATGTTTGTTGGCAATCTGTTTATCTTCTTTGGAAAAATGTCTATTTTGGTCTTCTGCCCATTTTTGGATTGGGTTATTTGTTTTTTTGTTTTTTTTTTTGATATTGAGCTGCAAGAGCTGCTTGTATATTTTGGAGATTAATCCTTTGTCAGTTGCTTCATTTACAAATGTTTTCTCCCATTCTGATGGTTGTCTTTTTTGTCTTGTTTATGGATTCCTTTGCTGTGCAAAAGATTTTAAGTTTCATTAGGTCCCACTTGTTTATTTGTTTTTATTTCCATTTCTCTAGGAGGTGGGTCAAAAAGGATCTTGCTGTGATTTATGTCATAGAGTGTTCTGCCTATGTTTTCCTCTAAGAGTTTTATAGTGTCTGCCTTTACATTTAGGTCTTTGATCCATTTTGATTTTATTTTTTTATACGGTGTTAGGGAGTGTTCTAATTTCATTCTTTTACATGTAGCTGTCCAGTTTTCCCAGCACCACTTGTTCAACAGGCTGTCTTTTCTCCATTGTATATTCTTACCTCCTTTATTAAAGATAAGGTGACCATATGTGCATGGGTTTATCTCTGGGCTTTCTATCCTGTTCCACTGATCTATATTTCTATTTTTGTACCAGTTCTATACTGTTTTGATTACTGTAGCTTTGTAGTATAGTCTGAAGTCAGAGAGCCTAATTCCTCCAGCTCTGCTTTTCTTTCTCAAGATTGCTTTTGCTATTCGGGGTCTTTTGTGTTTCCAAACAAATTGTGAAATTTTTTGATTCTAGTTCTGTGAAAATTGCCATTGGTAGTTTGATAGGGATTGCATTGAATCTGTAGATTGCTTTGGGTAGTAGAGTCATTTTCACAACCTTGATTCTTCCAATCCATGGATGTGGTGTATCTCTCCATCTGTCTGTATCATCTTTAATTTCTTTCATCAGTGTCTTATAGTTTTCTTCATACAGGTCTTTTGTCTCCGGTAGGTTTATTCCTAGGTATTTTATTCTTTTTCTTGCAATGGTGAATGGGAGTGTTTCCTTAATTTCTCTTTCAGATTTTTCATCATTAGTGTATAGGAATACAAGAGATTTCTGTACATTAATTTTGTATCCTGCTACTCTACCAAATTCATTGATTAGTTCTAGTAGTTTTCTGGTAGCATCTTTAGGATTCTCTATGCATAGTGTCATGTCATCTGCAAACAGTGACAGTTTTACTTCTTCTTTTCAGCTTTGGATTCCTTTTATTTCTTTTTCTTTTTTGATTGTTGTGACTACAACTTCCAAAACTATGTTGAATAATAGTGTTGAGAGTGTGCAACCTTGTCTTGTTCCTGATCTTAGTGGAAATGATGTCAGTTTTTTACCATTGAGAATGATGTTGGCTGTGGGTTTGGCATATATGGCCTTTATTATGTTGAGGTAGGTTCCCTTTATGCCTACTTTCTGGAGTTTTTTTCATAAATGGGTTTTGAATTTTGTCAAAAGCTTTTTCTGCATCTATTGAGATTATCATATGGTTTTTATCTTTCAATTTGTTAATATGATGTATCACATTGATTGATTTGCATATATTGAAGAATCCTTGCATTCCTGGGATAAACCCCACTTGATCATGGTGTATGATCCTTTTAACGTGCTTCTTTTATTTCAGTTAGTGATTTCTTTTACTTCAATTAGTGATTCTGAAAGTAATATGCATTAATATGATACACCAAAATTGTACCTGGCAACTGCAGAATATATTCCAGTATTACTTCATGTTACTCTTAAAGTTGTCTGTATATAAGTTGAGTGTTACTTACCTGAAATGTAGTAATTTTTTACATATTATTACAATGTAATAATATTTTACATAATCCAACCAAATGGATTATGAATGGTAAAGTTGTAAAAGTTTTACTTGTATAAAATCATTCAAAAACAATTAAATTTTCAAAAAGTTAAAATGTCAGTTTTATTTAATTTTCATTTTAAAATTGTGATGTATCTCAATTAAACTGTATTCTTTAAATTTTTATAATTTTAAATATATAAACAAGAAAATAATTGAATATATACTAAAATTGATTTTTGAGTTGATTCATTTGGATTATATTTAGTTTTCATTAAAATTGATTGTAAATGGGTACATGCAAATATAAATAAACTTTACTTTTAAATCTTCATTTTTTATTAAATGAAACCAAAGGTGAAAAATTATAACATAATTATTAATTTTGTTAAAATAAAGACAACTATATTTTATGTAATATGTAATAACTTAAATGTATTTATTTATTTAATTACTTAATCAATAACATTACCAGACCACAAGAACAAACTATACATATTATTATAATTAAATTCTGTCTTTATATCTTGCTTACTTACAGAAAAATCATATTTTCCTATTCTGTCAATATGGAAGCATGATTTTCAAGGTAAGTAGATATATCACATTTTATTTAACTGTTACCTTAATTTTAATTTTCTTAGTGTTTAGAATTATATTATATGGTTATATTTGTATTTTGTCCCAGTCCCTACACAAGCTAGATGTAGTCTTGTTTCTAATTTTTCCCCATGTTTCATAACATTTTTCATTCTCCTACAGTGTATCCTTCTTCTATTCAAAACCTCTCATTCTTTTAATCCCACTGGACTAAGCTTTTGGATAGCACATCTTCTCTATTCTTCTCTATTTACATTCACCATCTAGAATGAGGGTTGGGCCAAATACAATCCACTGCCTGGTTTCCTAAGACCTGTGATCTAAGAATGGTTTAATGATCTTTGACAAGGCCACAATGAGCCTAGAAAATATCCTTAACTGTTCCTGAGTTGTTCTATGTTATGAGTATGTTTTGGCAAAATCTCATACAGTGAATAAAATAACTAATTTATTGAAATATTTCTGCTTCATAATTCAGTTCAAATCAACAACAAAGTGAAAGGACTTTCTCACTTTTTAAACTAAAACTGTTACTTATTTGGAATCCAACTTTGATTTCACAAGTTCATATTATCTCAGTGCTTTGAAACCATTTTCTCTGAGATGTTTAACTTGACATGCAATATGCATCTGAATATTTAAAATGATGAACATTTTAGATATAGTCTATTTGATGAATTTAAGGTGGAAAGAACCTAACTGACAAACAGCTGATCTACAAAACAAGTCTGTAGATATAAGTGGATGGCATTTTTGGAGATCTGGAAACTAATTCCTGCAGATCTAAAAACCTATAGTTGCTGGTAAGTAAAAACCTTGGTATTCCACTTTTAAACACTTTAATCAAGTAGATATATAGCTAGTGTCATCGTAATACAGTGACACTAGGAATCAGTGTAATGTGGGCTTTATAACAACAGAACTACAGGTCAGGCACAATTCTACCTTTGACTTTATTCAGGTTTACCAGTATATCAAAATAGAAGAAGAGGAAGAGGGAGGGGAGCGAGGAGGAGGAGGAGAAGGAGAAGAAGAAGAAGAAGACAAAGAAGAAGGAGAAGGAGAAGGAGGAGGAGGAGGAAGAGGAGAAAAAGAAGAAGGATGAAGAGGAGAAGGAGGAGGAGGAGGGAGGGGGTGAGGGGGATAAGAAGAAGGTGGTTCTAAAAGTTGCAGGCAGTTCAGAGAGGTATTTTGGGAAAATAAAATAAAAAGTAAAAATATTTAACTGGGGCTTCCCTGGTGGAGCAGTGGTTAAGAGTCTGCCTGCCAATGCAGGGGACACAGGTTCGAGCCCTGGTCCATGAAGATCCCACATGCCGTTGAGCAACTAAGCCCGCATGCCACAACTACTGAAGCCCGAGCGCCTAGAGCCCATGCTCTGCAACAAGAAGCCACAGCAATGAGAAGCCAGCACACTGCAACAAAGAGTAGCCCCGGCTCCCTGCAACTAGAGAAAGCCTGCGCACACAGCAACAAGGACCCAACTCAGCCAAAAATAAATAAATAAATAAATTTATTTAAAAAAATATTTTACTGTATTGTGGGACAAAAACTTATCATATTTATATTTTTTATTAAATACAGGCAATAGTTATTTGATTATTCCTATTGTATTTACATTCTCTTTTTAAAAAGTTTTACATTTATGTACCTTAAGAATATACAATAACATAGGTTATAAATTTAATATTCAATAAAGGGTTTAAAGAAGAAGTTAAATGAATTTCTCTTTTAGAGGACAGAAACATTATAAAATACTGTTATATTTTACTCACACATATTATTTATTTACTGTATCCTAATTGCCACTGTTTAGTCCTGCTTAAATTATAATAACATTTATGTAATAAAAAATTTAATAATACAGAAAAATCTATTTCAAATAAATATCTATTTTCACATATTTATGTTTAGGTAATAACACTTTTGTCTGCAAATTTTTACTATGTATTATATGATCATGTTTTGTTAAAATTTAATTTGTTCAACTGGCTCTCTAAAATATCGGTTGCTCAAGAGATGCGATTATGCTGTTATTAAGTGAAATTTTATGGTTTTAATTTTAAAAAAAGAACCAAATTCGTAAACTGATCCATAAAAATAAGTATTTGTACAAATTACCAGTAACAAGGAAAAGGATTCTCGGATGATATAGATATCAAAGTTAATGAAAGAATATTTTGAACACATTTTTGCCAAAAATTATGTAAAATAGTTTTGAAATGTATGGATATGAAAATATATAACTTACTAAAAATGATGTAAGGAGAAATAGAAGACCAGAAATATCAAATCATAATTAATTTAAATTAAATAATTTTTTTTTCCACAGAAAGTAATCGATGTTCAGTTTCAGTCTTACCAAATATTTAAGAAAAGAATTCAACTCTTACCGTACACTTTTTTGGAGAATATCAAAAGAAGGTACACTTTCCATCCTATTTGTTGAGCCAATAATATTCTAATAGCAATTTGTTGAGCCAATAATATTCTAATAGCAATATTCTAATAGCAATATTATTCTAATAATATTCTAATAGCAATGACTTAGAAGAGCACAGAAAGCAAAATCACAACCTGTTATTCTAATGAACATAGATGTAAAGATTGCAAACAAAATACTTGTTAATTTGATAATCAACATGTGAAGAAATAATTAATGGTTTTATCCTAGAAAAGTGAAATTGGTTTAGTCAATTTATGTACTCACAAGATTTATATCTAATAAAGAAAAAGTATGTGACCAGAGAGATACAAATATAGAATACAAAAATTTCACATTTATTCATTATAAAAACTCCTAGCAAACTATGTGTTGGAAAGGAAGTTTGATAAAGTACATCTATAAAAGTTTAACATAATCACCACACCTAGTTGTGAAATATTGAAAGCTTTCCCTTTGAGAGAAAATGCCTCCATATTATCTGTTACTGGAAGTCCTAGCCAGTACAATAAGGTAAGACAAAGAAATAAACAATATATGGATAAGGAAGAAAGAAATGTAACTGTCAATTTTCTTAAATTATATTATTGTATACAAAGAAAAGCCCTGAGAATCTCCAAATAAAATATTGGAGTTAATAAGAGTTGATAAGAAGGTTTCTGGATACAAAATATATATGCAAGATTAAATAACCTGTGTTTCTATTTATCAGCAGCAGCTTGAAAGTACAATTTTAAAAAATATTCTGAGATGAAAATGCACAAGATACCGCTACATAAAAAAATAACTAAACATAGATCAATCTTGCTAATATAGCATTGAGACAAAGCAGAAAGTTCATATATCTCCATCTATCTATCTATCTATATCGACACAAAATATATATATACACATATATATATATAGTAAATCAGTAACTTGAACCAATATTTTATAGGTTAGGCATTTTTAACTATTAAACTGTATATGTGTGTTTTATGCATTTTTAATATATTTTTTACAGTACCCATAAAAATTTCATGATAGAGGAAGAGAAAAATAGGAAGAAAAACTGGTTCCTTGAAAGCCACATGAAGAAAGTATTTCAAAAAAGGGGTGGGGTGTAATTATTTATTATATTCAGGTAAGATTTCAGGGCTTCTGTTTATGGAAAATTGTAGTTTCTAATACAAAGTTTGGAATTTAACATATTTACCTTCTTAGAATTGTCAGAACTGGGCCTAGGTAGGTCTCTACTGCCAGGAACAGAGCCTGTCCCTAGAGAAGAAAGAAACAGTCTCATCACTGTGGGCATATTATTCTAGCAAGACAGAGGAAGGGTTCCATGACCAATATCTTCTTCCAAACTTACCAACTAGTTATTTTACTTCTCCTGATGCAATGAGAATGAGCATTGAGAGGCCTAGAGGTAACGGTACCACTTTTTCAGGAAAGAAGCCTCCTGGAATTAACTGTTAAACCGATGATCAGTCAAATATATGGCTATCCTCCCAAGGGAAGACAAGGTCCACAGGTCACAAGACCTCTTAAGAGTTGCTCTTTTTATCTTTCTCTGAATCATTCAGAAGAGATATTACCTTGACAGGCATAGAGTCAAAAACTTGAATTATACTTTTTTACTCTTTACTCATTTGGTTTAGAAAGTAATTGTAAACAATGTCTGTTTCTTCACTAATTTTAGATCTCAGTATATTTACATTCATAATCTTATCTAATGTAAGTATTCAGTTAATTAAGTAATTTGTTATATATTTAATTGTATTTTTTTTTCTTTCAATAGTATTTATTGAACTCCTAGTATAGTCCAGGAATTGTTCTAAGTATTGATAGGAATTCTAAGAGCTTTTTATTTCAGGTCAACATTTTATTACTGTAAATTTTGCCATGGCTCTTAATTCACCCTTTTGCAAACAAAGTATTGCTTTAGTCATTATGACACATAAAACAGATGTGGAAAAATCAGTGGGGTCCTAAAAGTAAACCATGCCTCTCAATTTAGCAACCATCACCACAGGAAACCCATCCCTACAGCACGAGATTAAAAGATCATGAAACATGTCAGTCTTAAACACACTTTAGTTTCCCTCAGAACGCAAAGAAATAGAAAGGATTGAAAAACCGTGATTACTTTTTATATATCACTGACTCCCAATTTAGGTTTATTATGTGACGGTATAAAATAAAGTGATTATACTTACTATTATTTCAATTTGTATTTTAATAGAAATATTCCCCAGTGTGTTATTATATGTCTTTGGAGAAGTGAACAAGTGTTTTTAAATATAAATAATTACTTTTACACTCTATTTAATGCTTTACATGCTAACCATGTAGCAGACTAACATTTTCAGAATTCTATATCATTAATACTATTTAAATTCTATATTTGGAAATCATTACATTTAATCTAACAATACGTATGTATTAATAGAACTTTAATAACTCCGTTTATTAAGGAGATTGTTACCTTTCCCACAGTAAACTAATAATATTTATTAAAAAGGAGCAGTAATAAGTCTCTCTGAATATTTTGAATATATTTTAAAATGACTTCACTTCTTTACAGAATCCAGGGCTGCTCTTGTATGCAAAGTTTTAAAAATTCTTTAGGAGATAGAAGATTACAGAATGAATTCAGAATGTGACAGAACAATCTAGCTGTATTACAAATGCATTAAACAATCTAACTGAAATGGATAGGGGAAAAGATGCAGCCCTAGAGAAACTTTGGAAATGAGTGGAATCTGTAAGACTGAAGGCAAAGAATTTGCAGATAAGCATTGTACTGTGGTTGAGAAGGTTGTTTCCAGGGTACAGAAGTTAACAATTCTGTCACTACTGTACATGTATACTGGAAATGAACAGCTAAGTAAGTGGATGGCAGATTGTGGGAGCCAGGTTTCTCACAGTTTGATTGACAGTTTGCAGATAAGTAAGGAGAGGGGGCTAAAATGATTGGTGGGGTCATGGGTTATAGTTGGAGATGCTATGAACTCACAGTTAGCTTAATATAGATGTATATATTTACATATAAAATACTTATAGATATGTGTATATATACAGATTAGTATATACACATATATTTCCTTGCTGTATCAAGTAAGAGAGCCTGGAAACACTATCAAAATCCAGTAGCAATGTGGATATCAATGCACATATCTTGGTTTTTATTATTATTTTTCAAAAAGAGGAGCTAGAGCTTCTTGGAGAAATGTCTGATTCTAGAACTGGGGCAGGAACTATACAAGATGAACCTGGAGCATCTCCCATTGTTAGAAAGTAAGGAAATAATAAGAAAAGAATACCTATATTTATGGGATTACATCAAAGGGAAATAAGGGTTAATTGGAGGTCCCAGTGGCCAAAACTGGAACAGTTTAAGCAATAAGATAAAATAGTATTGGATTATAACTCAAAGTGTAAGACAAGTATGTATGAGTTCATACTGATATGAATAAATAATCTTATAAATAAATAACTGGAAAAGACAAATCTCTCTAGTAGAAAAATTTCATATAATTTATGTAGATACTTCACCCTCATGGAGGAGATTCATGCATCCCCACTCTTTAAGTGTGAGCTGTGCGTGGTGAATTCCTTCCAAAGAATACAGTATGAAAATATGGGAAGAAAAAGAGCCACCTTGCAGTGGAGAACTCTGACAAACACTATCACAACCAGATGATCAAGGTCAGTATCAACAATGATAAATCATGTTGATAGTATGTACTCGATATTATGTGACAAAAATGATACTTTACAGTTGTGGTCTTCTTTCCAATAAATCGTAAATCCAGTCTGACCATGAGAAAAACATCAAAAAAATTCCAGTAGAGGGAATCTTGCAAAATTCTACAAAGTCACATTCAAAAACAGGCAAGTCTGAGGAATAGCCACAACCAAGAAAAACCTAAGGGGACATAGCAAGTAAATATAGTGCAGTACCTTGGAACAGAAAAAGACTTTACATAAACACTCAGGTAATCTGAATAAAGTAGGTAGTAGTAGTGTATCAATATTGGTTCATTAATTATAACAAACGTACATACTAATGTAAGACGTTAATGATAGGGAAATTCAGTGAGGGGGTATTTGTACCATCTTCTCATTTTTTTGATAATTTAAAAACTTTAATAATAAAGTATATTAGAAAACATTTATTTTACTAAATAGTTACATTTCATAAATATATTTTTTATCCAAAAAGTCTTATTATCCATGCAAAGGTTAAATCAAAATCTTGCTATTTCCTTAGATACCTGTCATAAATGACGGTAAAACCTACACCCAGATTCTTTAGTGTATCTTTAAATTCTCCTGTGTTCAGAAATGAATGGTTAATGGCTTTGCATTGTGTGTCTGTGTGTTTTTAAGTCTTTTTTTCTTTCTTATCCAAGTCCTCTAACCCTTTTAGAAGCTAAATTTTGTCATTTTAATATGACGGTAATTGCTATACACTACTCAGTATCCAAGGATATTGCCTTGGGAAAAAAAAAGAGATAAGTGCCCTATTGAGTTTAAATAGATTTGTTCTGCAGATATGCCAGAGTACATTTTATTATTTTTTAAAAACCTCTGTAAAATGAATCTGAATCTGTTTCAATTGCTTCATATTACTGATGGTGAGATTTTGAATGAGATTATTTTGTCCTACATAAAAAATCTGAGAAAAAAACAAAAAAAACTTTTGGTATAAACTATACACCATTTGTCTCTGATTTTAGTGAAGAGTGCATTTAACTAGACAGCTCTGAAATCATTTCCAAGGAACAAATTGTGATATCCACAAAACAGTTTATGGTGACCTGTAGCATCTTTTTTTCTAAAGAAGTAACCTATGCATTTTAAGGGTGAGTATTTGTGTTGCAATCATTCAAATTTTATAATACATTACGGTAATTACATCAACAGAACAGACATATTTTATTGGATTTAATAGTTGAAAATAGTATGAAAAGAGACATGGAATCAATAGAATATACTCCCCCCCCCCTTTTTTTTTTT
>NW_020174703.1:1424676-1473873 GCF_003031525.2 Neophocaena asiaeorientalis asiaeorientalis
CTAAGTTTAGAAAATGTCTAATCCCAAACTTTCAAATTTAATTCCAGGACACTTTCATCTAATAAAATCTTTAAAATGCATAAATAGTGGAACTGTTCAGGTTGAAAGGGTGTGGAGGAGGTGGAAAAGAAAAGCTGTTTATCCTTGTTGCTAACCCCTCCATCCTCACCATCACAGAATCTTGTAAATTTTGGAACATGGCCTGAAAATTAAATGACACAGATCCAAGTGACTTCATTTATCACTAAGTTTTTAAAGGGATCCTTTTAAAGAAAAGTGAAAGTCTGAAGGGAAGAAGAAATTATAAGATGTTGAGGGACTTATTGAAAGTTTCATAGTGAAGGGCAGAACTAAGCTTGATAAATATTCAGAGAGAATAGAGACCTTGAGTCCATGACTCCTCTTTCTACTACACCACACATCTTCAATCATAATTATGATTATGAAGGAGGAAAATTGAACACTTATTTAAAATATATGACTTAATTTAACGAAATTGAACTGCCTAAATAAATCTGGGGATATAGTTTTCTAATTCAAAACCTCAAGTTGTTCAGTTACTTCATTTTAAATTCATTTTAAATTCCCAAATCACAGCTGATATCACAATGCCTTTGCTATTTTACCAAATCTCAGTACTGCCCATGCTGTTATTTAACCATGTTCTTACAGCAATAACTTACATCAGTAATTTTTTGAATTTCAGTAAATTTATTTTCAAAGAAACATGTACTCAATCCAATTGTCATTAATAGAAGTTAACTGTCAAAATAAGATCATTGAAATTCAAGAAAATTCTCTCTAGAAACTGTTATGTGTCAAAAGCTGCTCTTGCTTTGTTAAAAAAAAGACTCATTTAAGAGATTTTAATGCAACTTAGAAACAAACAGATTTCTTTTTGGAAGATTGGGAAAGAAAATTAGAGAGTGATCTTTCTAAGGCAATAACTTGTTAATTTTCTTTGCCAGTCTACTATTTTTTCCACTTCTTCCAACATATCTAACACTCTAGCAACACACCATTCCCTGAAAACATGTAATTTCACTTTACCTTCTTCCAGGAAGAATGAAAATATTTCCTTCTCTCTGATGCTTCTTTTCTACCCCAGAAAGAAGGATCATTTCCTTCTAAGAATGCTTCTATGGTATGCTTTGTCTGTATTTTAAAAAATCACTTTGTCTCATTTTTTTGTTTCTCTCTCTCTTTCTCTCCCCTGCTTCTCTCTAGCTAAAATATATTACATACAATGATACAACATAGCTTACTTATTTAAATTATCAAGGGATCATGGCACCCACTTAGTTTTATAAAACCTTTTTTTCTAATCTTAAAGAAATGTTTGTTTATTGTGGAAAACAAAAAAATATAATAATTGACTTTTAAAATTATCTGTACCCTATACAAATATTGTTTTTATTTTGGAAAACAGCATTTCAATATATGTGCAAAATGTGCACAAATGTTTTTTGCATAATGTGATTATATGTATATTAGTTTTTACCCCAAAACATGCAGTGAATCTTTTTGTGTATCACTAATTTTGTACTTATTTTTTGATGAATGAATAAATAAATAAATACATGATAAAATTCATGATCCTGAACTTTGATACCTTTCTGAATTAAAAGCAATCATTGATGCAGTGACAAGGAAATTGAACTACCTTGTCAGTAACTACTTCAATTACTACGATCAGAGCTTTTAAACTTTTGTTACTTCAGACTATGTGTAAAATTAAGGTGTTGGACATGTAATCTTAAAATAGTGAAGGAAATGAATTGACCAATAAAGGTTCTTGGTGGCAAGAAATAGCAAGGAATTCTGATACATTAAGCAGAAACTTAATTGGAAATATATAAAAAAGCTCTGAGAATTCATGGGAAGGCTGGAGTTGTTTAGGAAAATGGACCAGAACAAAGGAAACCTGGGTACCAAGAATTGTAGGTAAGATCACACAATTGAAATTGTGTATTTAGAATTTCACTTTAATCACTATTACTGGATTCTTGCTGCCTCTGAACTCTCTCATTGCTGCTTCTGTGAATAATCTCTCTTTTGACAGCATCTTTGTGGTAGCTCAGCTGAATTTTATGTCCTGAGAGGGAACATCTGATTGGCCAAGCTTGCATGCCCACACTCAAGAGCTAGGACAACAAAGGGTAGTATGTTCATGTAATGGAATTCTACTCATCAACTGAAAGAAAAGCAAAGGAAAGAGAAGGGAAGGAAATATATGAGGAACAGAAGAAACTCAAAAATGTCATGTTAGGTAAAAGAAGGCAGACACAAGGTTATGCATACTATATGATGTCTTTTATATGAAATTCAATACCAGGGAAATCTAATCTGGTAGTACTAGAAATCAAAGCAATGGTTGACTAACAGAGGTGGGTATTGACTGTAAAAGGTCATGAAGAAACCTTGGCATTATGGATGTATTCTATATCTTGACTGTGGTGGTGGTTATACATACTAGTAGTTGCTAGGAACAACAAAAACTTGATGTGCATTCAATTTTTTATCGATTTTTTTACACTTCATTATTACTATTTTATCCTGATATGACATATTTGCTAATACTAGCAGGGTTGAACTGGAGACTTATTGTAAAACCTTACTAAATTTCATTAATTTCCTAAGACCTTGGCATAGTTCTACTGAACCCATTTAAGTAATTGTTCACAATTATTTATCTCCATGATGCAGAGGAAGTTAGGGATGTGGATTCTGCCTCAGACCATCTGAGTTAGAACCCCAGCTCTGCTCCTGACCAACTATGTCAACTTGGCTGAGTAGCTTAACCTCTTTTTACCTGGGGTTCTTCACTCATAAAATGGCAGTAATAATAGTGGCTATCTTTTGTAATAAACTTAATACCTGGAGCATGGTAACTGTTCAATGTATATTAGCTATTATTATCTGAAAATTATCAATCTATAAAATATCTATGACCCTTTTTATATTGTCATCTGATGTTGACCATACAAATGGAAGGACAATAAATGAATGAATTTATGGAGAGTAAGTCACTATAAATCTCTGCTAAATGAACATATTTTTAGACAGCCCAAGTTAGAAGCTGATTTTAAAAAACCAACCAGTTTTACTTTGGTCTGAATTTCCTTTTAGAACCAGTTTCCGAAGGGTGCTCCTGGGTAGAGCCATCTAGGAAATCTTGACTGGTATTTTAGAAAGAGAGATTTTGTAGTTAAATATGTTTTAACATGGCAGAGAACTAAAGCTTGCCAAAGGATTCATGACACACCTGTAGCAAGATTCTCAGAAGCCACAGCAAAAATATTTGCTTACTTTTTAAATAAGAAGAGTATTTAATCATTAGAAGGAATTTTGATCAACACACATGATAAACACTTTGGAAATTAGAGATCCAAGTTTTAAATATAAATAGGGAACAATAAAGGCATTAACATTTCATTTTTGTTTGATGAGTAAAGAGAGATTTCTAACAAACAATATTTTATTTAAATTCAATCCAAAAGTGTTTAAAACTAAAGCTGTAAATAAAATTCCTGGAGTAGCTAAAATTTGTCATTAAAACTTTCTTCTTTTCTTGAATCATTTTAGTTTTCTTCATCAGTGGTGTACCATTTTTATTTATATTTCGTATCTCCCTCCCTCATATATATATCTTTCCTCATCTAGGCACCTAATATGTCCATAGTGTGGTTCATTGTGTTATTTCCCTTAGGAGAAATGTGACTCTGAGTGGTCCCTGACACCATGGAGGGACTTTGTATAATATATTCTGGCTGTTTTAATAATAGGTGTGTGACCTTGGACAAGTTAATATCTCTGTATTTCCGCTTTCATGTCTGTAAAACTGGGAATATAATAGTATCTCCTCCTAGATTTATTGTCATAATTAAATTCATATATATAAAGTGCTTAGAACAGTGCCTAGTGCATAGTAAACACTATAAAAGTGTTAGCCATTGTCATCATAATAATCATTATTTGTACTACTAGTAATAAATAAAAAATTCTATAAATGTTTATGTTTTGTAGGAGAATCTCATAGAAGAGAACTTACAAGATTCAATGGGTAGCATCTAGATTTGAGGAGAGTATTTTCTGGGCATTGACCTGCCTCAAAATCCCTTAACTCATATCACCTACTCCATCTATTCATGAGGCCAGGCCTATACAAAATAAATGTGCTCTTTATTCTCCAGACAGCAAATATGATAAAAGAATGTGATAGTCATAGCCCTGGACTGGTACAATCAACTATAGTTCTCTTCTTTCAGCTTATCACAAAGAATATTTTAAAAATTCATATTTTAGACTTTTTTCAATCCTATGTATTCAATGGCCATAGGGAGGTTATAAACATTAAGTCAAAAGCTCTACTGTGCAATATTTACATTTTTTTTACATTCCATTCTTCCTATTAACATTCTTGTCTAGTTATCCCAGATAAAACAGTTTTTATTTTTTTAATCATAAGGTACCTTTCTAAAATTTAACCAATTTTGGAGAAATATTTTTAGCTATTAAGTTACCTGATAGAGTTTGATTTAGTTCATATTCAAAATATGATATTGTTTTCCTGTTTATAAAATATATTTTCTGGAATAAGGCAAAATTTCTGTTTTAATTATAATGTTTGAATCACACAAATATAGAACTTTTCATAGATGTTTTATTCTATTTTATGTTTGAAACTAGTAAAATTCTGATTTTTTTAAAGAAAACTACATGATAAGTGAATACATGCTCCAATTTCTTTAAATAAAATAACTTTAAATACCCCAAAACACCAAACTTCATCACTTGAAAAATTCAGTAAGTACTACACAGAAGATAGAAAATTAATTTTTGAAAACCACACTTTATAGGAAAATATTGTAATTATTAAGAGATTTTATAATTATTTTTGCAAATCTTATTGTGTGAACAACTCATGGTTGAAACAGTCAAAAAATAAGCAATGAACTTTATTATTAATATTTCATAATCTGTCCTGTATCGAATATATTTTTACAAATTTTTGGCTGCAGTGTTTTTGTCTTGGATCCTCATTTTTCATCAGAGAAAAGACAGTCCACTGTCTTATGTCAATCACTGAAAGAAAAGGAATACATGAAATTAAGAAGAATTAGAGAAACTATACAAATACTGGTAAATTTTGAGGTAAGTGAAGATTAATTTATACCAATTAAGAAAAGAGTACACCTATGTTTTGAGCATCTGGTTTATTTCACACATTATGATAGCATCAAAATTATCATCCACAGTAAACATGGCTTTTGATCATTAGGGGAAAAAATGGCAGGAGTATGAGTGTTTGGCGTGTTTGGTGGCCAAGGATAGGAGATAACAGTTAATGTAAAAATCATGGATTATTCTCTATTCAGGGGCAGTATTGTTTGAACTACTCTACTATGGGTAGTTCAAAATCATGGATTATTCTCTATTCAGGGGCAGTATTATTTGAAGACTAGATATTGCGTCTCCAAACGTAAGATCTCATTTTTAGATAAATGGCCCTTATTCTGTAGCATCTGACTTTTAATGATGTAGCATTATGCACAAAAATGAAAAAATGGACAAGCCAACCCAAACTTAAGTCTCATCCTTCCTCCCTATCTAGTCCTGTCATCCTAGTATGCCCCTTCTCAGATAACATAGCTTATAGGACACCTGACTCCAAGCTTTTCAAATTAAGTTTGAAAAGAGAATGACATCTAGTTACAATTTCTGATTTCAAAGTATGAAAATGCCTCCATGATTAGTTGATTTATCCTATTCATAACTCCAGTTCTCCTAACACTACTGACTATATATTCTATACTGACCCCAAAGCTCCCAGATCAGACAGCATCTGTTATAATAGGCCCCAATTTTATGTTCGGCATCCATTTGTTCACTCATGCAGCCACTCATTTCTTTTTTAAAGAAATATTTATTAAAAGCCTACTCTGCACCAGGTATTGTTCTAAGCATTAGAGTATGGCAGGAGCCTAAGTTTGAGTTACTAGCATATAATGATGAATGCAAAAAAAAAGAAAAACGTTTCTTATGTTTGTTTTTGGCTGGAACAGGTATTTTAAGTTCAAATATATGAAAGAATAGAGGGTGGTGTCAGGTGGTAGGAATAATTGGTAAAGAATCTTAGAGATCAATTTCAGGTTTGACAAAGCAAGAAATCCTGGAACCAATGTCAAGCTAGTTCAGAGGCACCTGCTGTGCAGGACAAAGATTCCATACGCCAGATAATTTAGATATGATCAAAGCACTCTGAAAAAATAAAAATCAGGAGGTCAGACATCAGTAATGAGTGCTAGGAGCTCAAAGAATATTGTTTTGGCAGAAAGAGAATGACATATATGAAGAATGTCTGAATAACAGCTGTAAGATAGTTGCAACAGGAATTGTTCAATTTTGGCTGAAAAATAAAAAAGTCCCTTTGTGACCAGTTGGACTTTCTCCCTCCTATTATAGAGGTTTTCTCTAAAATTAGATTCAAACTTAAGTTTAAGGTAAGTGAATACAACCTAAGAGAGTAGATGATGAATAGTAGGGTAGTTCTACTTGCTTTGTCTAGAGTGAGATACTTTAGATTACAGCAGCCAAAAATACTTTGTTCAAACTTACCAAAGTGTCAAAACTGCAGAGAAGAGTATGATGAATCTACAGATGGAATCACAGGCTCCCCAAAAGACTTCTAGGCATTAACAAAGGCAAGGAAATACAAAAAGATTCTGAGCCACCAGCACAGTGGAGAATTAGTAGCAACATGGAGGAGTGGCTGCAGAGGTGCATGAGCAGGTCGTTAGTGGCTCCATAATAATTTCCATAAGCTCCCTCAAAGCCTAGCCATATAAACACGATTCAAATAAAAACGTGTTAGCTATGCAAATCCAGTCTCAAGTTCATTGCCACTTCTCCTCCACCTAAATTGCAACTTCTATGTCCCTCCTGATATGAAATCAGGACCAGCCACTGCACAGGACCAGAGACTGTACAGGAGCAGAGACCCACTGGACCTGAAGGCCAAGTGAACAGACAGAGACAACAGACACCTCAGAGGCAATGGGGACACAAGGTGAAGGTCTGCATGCTCTACCTCCATGTTGAGTACTTTAGCATTATGTAAAAAGGATCCTGAATCACAATATGATCCTAAATAAAGAGACATCCTCTGCGATGAACTGTTTTATCACCTGGGTCATATAAACACTAAGAATTGGAACATTATGTAAAATAAAAATATGCTTCTTGGGCACTTGATTTTTCAAAGACGTAATTTATATTCTTGATTCTATATATGATATGTGTTTCTAGAGAAGAAATTAACTACACATAATTTTCTAAGTTTAATAGATTTCATTCATTTAACAATTTTTTTGGCCAACTACCATGTGCCAAGCCCACTTCTTGGGATTAGGGATAGAGAATTAAATAAAGCAAATAGATGAGGTCATGTCTACTGAACAAAGAACACTTTTCTTTGGATGGCAGTGTACACATCCCCTGGAACATCTCCAGTACCAGTATTTCATGGAAAAACAAGTCAAGGCATACTAAAGTCAAGAAAAGAAGAAATAGTTATGGGGTCATACTATGTCTACAGTAGCATCCAAGGTACTATAAATTTTGTCATATTTCATGGAAAACACTAACTTCATAGACTACATTGTTTGATTCTCAAACCTTAGTTTTCCTCTTTTTTAATTGGTTACTTTTCTCCTTCTCTCTCTCTCTCTTTCTCTCTGCCTTTCTCCCTCCCTCACTCCACCTCCCTCTCTTTCAAAGAAAGATGATGACTTCTGCAATTCCTTTGAAATAAGTACCCTTAGGAACCTTATTTTTTTAATTTAATTTCATTTTAATTTTTTTTTCATTTTTGGCTGCGTTGGGTCTTCATTGCTCCTCGCAGGCTTTCTCTAGTTGTGGCGAGAGGGGGCTACTCTTTGTTGCAGTGTGTGGACTTCTAATTGCAGTGGCTTCCCTTGTTGCAGAGCATGGGCTTAGGCGCGAAGGCTTTAGTAGTTGTAACACGCAGGCCCTAGAGCACGCAGGCTTCAGTAGTTGCGGAACGTGGGCTCAGTAGTTGCGGAGCGCAGGCTCAGTAGTTGTGGCACACGGGCTTTGTTGCTCTGTGGCACGTGGGATCTTCCCGGACCAGGGATCGAACCTGTGTCCCCTGCATTGGCAGGCAGATTTTTTTTTAATAGTTCTTTTTTATATAAATTTATTTATTTTATTTTTGGCTGCGTTGGGTTTTCGTTGCTGTGCGCAGGCTTTCTCTAGTTGTGGTGAGCAGGGGCTGCTCTTTGTTGCGGTGCACGGGCTTCTCATTGCAGTGGCGTCTCTTGTTGCAGAGCACAGGCTCTAGGCGCACAGGCTTCAGTAGCTTTGGTACATGGGCTCAGTAGTTGTGGTTCGTGGGATCCAGAGCACAGGCTCAGTAGTTGTGGTGCACGGGCTTAGTTGCTCCGCGGCATGTGGGATCTTCCTGGACCAGGGCCCAAACCCATGTCCCCTGCATTGGCAGGCAGATTCTTAACCAGTGTGCCACCAGGGAAGTCCTGGGAACCGTATTTTGGGAAATACTGACACAGAAGAAAAGCGTTAAGGTGGAGAAATTGTACTTATTCATTTGTTACAATGATATTTTATACACATTATATTTCTATTAAATACATTTTTGTATTAGCTTATCACAGTGCAAATTTCATTTGAATATAATTAGTATTTGAAAATAGTATTTGATCTAATTTCTGAATCATAGTTTGGTCATTAGCATTGAATTATTCTTTTTCTACTTTATAAATCAGTAATCTCACTTTTCACTTCCGGCAAAACTGAAAGCCAGTTTTTATTTTCTGTTCTTAATAAAATGTCCCTTTCTTGTTCAGGAATCTGAAAAGCTGCACAGTGCCGAATAACAAGAGCTATATTATAGCTTAGAGGGTGCTCTTTCTTTTTTTCACCCTTTGGAAGTGAAGAAGCCACACAAAAACACAGTGGGGTAGCCCTTCTTTGCATACGCAGTGTGCTGCAATCTTAGCGGACTCCTATTTACAGTAACAGATGAAGGACTGAAAAGAGGATCTTGCTGAGATCAACTCCTTCCGTGCTCACCTGATTGATTAATAGAGTATGTGTTTGGCTTAACTGCTCAATAATAAAAGCAAAATAGATGTCATTACGCATACTGTAGTTTCCGTTTAGTAACTTTCACAAAAAATCAGAAAATAGTTTTCTTTTTCTAAAGCTTTGTCACTATGCTTCAAGTAGGTGAAATCTGAAAACTAAGAAACATTTAATCTGAAGGCAGATTAAATTTATTTTTCATATATATTTTGTTTCAAAAATATATATATCATTTTCCTCTATTGCCCATTTTAGAACTTGAATACTTGTGTGATGTGGATGTATCTTTTCTCTTGAAAGTAAGGTCATAAAGGCAGAGACTGAATTTTATGCTTTTAGTGTATTTGTAGAAGAAATTACCATAGCAGATCAGGTTCAGTAACTGCTTATGCAAATAGTGTCTGTCTCCCACCCCGCCACCCACCCAGATTCCACTTCAGTGTGACATTTTCTTCATCCAGGAAAGGACCTGTGAAGTGATTCTTTTTCCCTTTAATCTGATGAGGTAAGGAGAACTGATCCCCTTCTCTGGGAAACTGGGGGTGTTGTAGACCATGGACTGTTGCCTTTCCTGCCATCAGAGGACTGCCCGATGGTACTCTAAGGAAGGCAGAGGCGACATGGTGGCTCTCAGACACAGAAAACCTCTGGAGTTTTCCAATTTAGGAGTGACACAGCCTGGGTTTTCACACAATGAATTTAAACTGCACTTCTCTGAATATGTAGTTTATGACTTTTTTATTTATATAAAATTCTATATCAGTCTTTCCAAATCAAGTGACAGATTATTTATTTCCTTAGTGAAAGAGATAAAACTGTATCGGGAAGAAATCAGTTCTAGTGATATAAATTCATTTTTTCTGTTTCTGTTCCCCAGTATTTCTTTTTAATTTAATTTTTTAAATGAAAAATTGTGTTTCCCAAATATCTTTTCTTTCTTTACTTCTTTGTTTTTCTTTGGTTTATACCCCTATAAAATTACTAGCATTGTGAAAAAGAAGAACTATAGTTTTAGACGCATTGTTTCATATTTGTGTACATTCATGTTTAATTCCCTGTTTTATTAAACAGTGGATCACAATGTGATACAAACATAAAAGCCCCCTTTAAAAATATTATTATGTTTAGAGATAATCCTGTTATATTTTCAGCTAAGATAACTTTTAGTGACATTAGATATTTCACTAGAATTTTGTGTATATAATACATTGTTAGAGTTTAAAACATAAATCAATTAGCAATTGAAAATTATGATATAAATTTGAGTATATATTTACCTGCTAGTAATTGTAAAATATTTTAAAAACAGTATTATTGAAAATTATCTTAAATTCTATGATCGAAGTTATCTCAGAAATATCAGTTTGCTACCAGCATGGTTTTATTAAAACGTACTGAGTCAGGAGTGTGAAGCAGATTCTTCCTGTCATTAAGAATTAACCTACGTGGGTAGAAGATGCTACAGTTGCTCAAGAGGAATGAAAAGGAACAATATGCATAATGAGTAATGCCCAGGCACTAAAGGAGAGTAAATTGTTATCATCACTGAGTCTCGTATGCAGAGTAATCTGCAGAAACACAAAGGTCAAAATTTGCTACTAGCAAGCCAAAAGATTACTGGAGTGTCAGCAACCAGTCGCCAGAGAAAATGGGGTATGAGCAAAAGATTATTCTTAATTACTTTTGCTAATTAGAAGATGTCTATGTTGTATCATATTCATGTATAACTGGCTAGAATCCTTGGTACCAACATTTTTTGCTACTCCATTGTTGCCACTCATGCCTGCCTGGAAGTAAGAAAATGTGTGTGAGAGGAAGGAGATCAAGAAACAGACTCCCTCCTCTTGGAACTAATTGTGAAACCTAAATTTCAAATGTAATTAAAAGCAGACAGATAACCATCTAATTATTATTTTTGAGAAGATTCTCCTTTGCTGAATCTTTATCACTCTTTCTCGTATCAATTATTTAAAACAATATCAGGAAGTTATACGGATATGATGTGACCTCATTCCAAAATAATTTAATCATTTTTTTGAACTCCAGGAAGAAAAGTAGAAATGATCAATCACTAGAAATATTATATTTTTTAAAAATGTGCTCTTTCAAAATATTAATTTATATAAGGTTGTAATAAAAATATAAAAATGCCACAGATTTATAACCAGTTTAGATAACAAAGAAAATCATTGAAGTAAATACATCTACTTGGATTAAAATATGAGCAACAAAATGTTAATATTTAACTGTGTTGTTCTAGATACCAACAGAATCTATAATCTATTCGATTAAAACATCCAATTGACCCTGTCATTTTAAGATCTGTGTAACAAAATAATTGACTGGTTGTTTAACTCAATCCACCAAGTAATTATTTCTGAATAATCTATCCTAGTTTATACCGTATAAATATTACCTTAGTTTATTGATATCAATAATAACAAACTTTTGGGGAGTATCTACTCTATTGGAAAACATACTTTCCAGAAATTCTCTCTGATATTTTGAGTACACTTGCAAAGTAAGGATATTATCATCCACATTTTTTAGATGAAAAAAGTGATGATTATAGTTTGCAGATGCATATAGTACAATGAAGTTTCTTGATATTACAGTTTCTAAGATAGAAAGACAGAAACCCACCTATATCAGAGTCCAAAATTCATATTTATATTTTCACCAAATTGCCTCAATTATTAAACTTCTTGTGTTTAATTCTTTACCAAACAAACAAGATGATAATGACTTTTCATCTCTTCTACTTAAAAAGAAATAAAACAGATACCAGTTTCTTAATTGTGTATCTGAATGAGATTTTAATGGAAGGGTTAAGGAAGTCTGTGATGGAGCCTGAATCCAGCAAAAGGTGTCACAGCTGTACATGTATGAATGATGTGCATTATACCATTATGGTCTTGAGCCAAGATATTTGACTTCACCAGTACAGTCTTAATCTGGTATTGTAGGTGCCTGAACACTGTATACATGGGCTGCACTGATGATGTCATGATTGTTGACTCCTCATGTAAATAAATACAGGACAAGTTAAGGACTGGAGTCATCCATTGACAAAGAAAGGCTGGCTGGAGAATCCTGCTAAACATCAAGGTTCAGCCCAGTTTGTGAAATTCTGAGTAACTATGCATGCCATCACTACAATGGTTATCCCTGAAAATATTAGAAATAATTATAGTTTTCCAACCCCACCATTTAAAAGTATTCCAAGCATCTGGCAGGGCTATTTGGGTTCTAATGAATCCCATTTCCCACTTAGGAATTTTGCTGGCTACTATATATAAGGTTGCCAAAATGAAATCTAAATTTTGATTGGGTTATGAGCAGAAAAAAGATTAACAAAAGGCAGTTATTCAGGAACTCTCAATAGTACATTAAAACTCAATAGTTTATAAGATTTTAAACGTGCTTGCAGTCAGAAGTTATGTAGACTGAACCCTTTGGCAGAAATTAATTCATCCAAAACTTCTTGTGTTTTGAGCTCTAAAATAGCCTGACACAGCCACTTTTATAGCTTCTTTGAAAGACACTTTCTAATTTGTTATTGGGTGTTGAAGGAGACGGTTCCTGCCACTGAAAGATATCAGATAATTCTGAGACCATAAATATCTATCATGTTTCAGGTAATGTTGGAGAAAATCCAATAGAGAGAAAGTAGCACAACTACGCTCATTGATAAAATGGAGCTGATATATGCAGAACCATGACTAGGGGGATTTCATTATGAGTTCACACATACCAAGCCCAGTTTCTTCACTGCTTGCAGAGTCCTGTGATACAGCCCTTGAAGGATCTCCTTTCCTTGACCCAGTATGATCTGAAGGCTACGTTTCCTTTCCAGCAAAGCTAATCATGTTCTTTGGTCCACATTAGTGTTCTAAAACTGAGGTTGAATGGCTGTTTTGGAAACTGTTTGCTGTATACTTGATAGACAGCATAAAACCTTACTAGGGAAGGAAAAGATACAGTTCACACTACTTGAAACTGGGAACAGTTTATTCAGCAGGTGCAGGTGGAATTAGGCTCCTACACAGAGAATAGCATTTGGATCTCTGTAGACCCTTGTGCTATAGCCAATGGCCTTACAGTAAAGGAGATAAGGAAGTCCTAGCAAACAAGATGACAAACTCCACTCCTGTTTGAGTTACTCAGTTATGGAAGTCTCTTTGGTAATTTACAGAAAGGATGAAGGTAATTCATGTAGATGCCCTGCAAAATGACCAACTGCCAGCTAAGAAGACATTGGAAAACTATGGAGATATTGAGGTCAGATCTGGACAACTAGTTACCTGAATTCCTGAAAGGAATAGGCATGAGTATGCTCAGGCTGTGCATGGTTCAACATCAAGTCAGTTGAAACCACGAATGTGGTTAGAGACTCTGCTCTCAGCTCCTGCCAATAGGAAAGATATCTTCTTATGATGGCTCTATGTAAAATCCTTATTGCTTAGGAACCAGTGCTTTGCTGGAATGCATGGACTCCTATCAGTAGCTGCAGGGGACTGCAAATGGGTATTGCTTAGAATTGAGATTTTCTTCACTCTTTGTTTTGTTTATTCAGTTTCAGAAACAACTATGGAAAATACAATTAAAGTTTGGAATTAGCAAACAAGGTATCAAATTTCTCCACCAGGCTATATTTCTTCTGATCAACATACACACTTTACTGTTACCAGTGTATGGCCATAAGCAAGAAAATATACTAAACAGATATATCATATTCCTTAATATGTTCTTAATAATGATATCATTGAACACACTATTTTAAGCATTATGTTACTTAAAAGAGGTGATGAGAATGGTTTGAGAGACTGGCTGAGTCAATTAAATGAATATGTCCTGACATTGAATTTAAAAGGCATAACTGGAACAGTTATTAGGATCTAGAGATAGGAATGAAGTATTGAGTGGTAAAGCAATTCTACAACGTCTTATCTCTCCAACATTACATAGTTCTTCTCTTTACCTACTTGGTCTGGTTGCCCTAAGGCAACAGCTGTATTTACATATGCCAGGATACAGAACAATATTGATGCATGAGATACAATATCTGTTAGCTAAAATTGTCAGTGAATATTCCTAAATGAACTTTAGGGTAAGACAAAATTTTGGTCCTTGCAGCTAACTTAGGTGTAATTATGATTGTGTCACCCTTACCAAGTGGCAAGGACAATCTTATAATTTTTTACCTATCAAGTCCTAAGACTTCTTCCTGGAAAGGGGTAAAAACAAGACCTGTTATAGCAATTATTGTCAATGCTTCTGTCTTTCTTTACATAAGCATTATGTCCAAACCAGAGCCCCCCCATTAAGGAGGGAAATATATAAGTTAAAACAGGTAATAAAAGGAGAAATAAATTTATGGCAAAGAGGAAGAACACCCATATATAGGTTGTAATTTCAGGGAAAGATGCAGTAATTTTATTTCCATAGAATGTCTCAGAGCAAAAGAATAATACTCTTAGCTGTCTCTAGGTTCTCATATTAATTATTGGAAAATGTTGGGAAAAGCATTTGACCTGTTTTGTACAAAGAATGGAAACTGACTTGTGCTGACATGTATTCTGCCTAAAAACTCAGTCTGGATAATTTGGAGAAAAAAATATGGTCACAGGACACCTGGATGATTCAATCAGGTGGAACTAACATTGGGTTCATGATTTGTGGACAGTATTTGCTATTTTTTTCTTTTAAAATATATCATGAGATAAATATCACACTTGAATCATGCTGCTTAGCTTCTTCTACACATGGCATGACTTTGAAATGAATATGATGAGAAGCCAATTGATGTCATTTCCCCAGAAGGTCAGCACTTGACTTGTTTCCTTTGAACATACTAAATGAGAATGTAGATTAAATGTTTTTTACACTTGACTTGCTTCCTTTGAATATACTAAATGGGAATGTAGATTAAATGTATTTTTAGAAAAGTGACATGGAAGCAGGGTAGCCTCAAGAGAAACAGGTTTCAGGCTTATATGGCAGACATATATCACAAATAACTCTCCTTTTGAGATGCATGTGTTCTATTTATGGCAACAGATGCTAGCTGTATTTAGGTTTACACTCTGCCAGTGGAGAGTTTAATGGGCTATACAATTCTTCTGCAGGTGTACCCAGACTGTCCTTTGTCAAAAACACCCTATGGTAACAATATATATGGTGACTTGATGAGAACTAGACATGTTAGGCAAGATGTGGTACAAATTTTAGTTGACTGTCTCATGATTCTAGGAGTATAATAGGCAAATTATTTCAGGAGACTGTCAGCAGCAGCCAGTTAGGGAAGATGATGAATAATTTATAAGTTAGCTAGGCATGTCACTAAACTGATGAAACACCAAACTCATTCATAGTTCTGATAGAGGGCTTACGCCTTCACTTAAGGAAAAGCAGAATGGATTCCAGTGTTTTTAAAAATCTGTAGCAATTAATGTTAATGACCCAGGCTAAGGTGGTGTATTTTTGAGGGACACTTTGGATAGCATAAACTATGAAAAGATGCCCCAGGGGCAAGATCCTAGCTCTCTATTGTCCCAGGTGCCAAAGATAAAAAGAAAAATTCCCCCTCCTATGATTCAACTGAGATTGGATACATAAAGAATCAATGCCATGTTGTCCCTATGTGGGGAGGCATGGAAAATGTCATATGATTCTGGAAACCTATATCTGTAAAAGCTTATATTATGACATCCAGGATATGCTTATAATCATAAGTCAGAGAGAATCTGCAATTTATTGAATAATGGCCTCTAATTGCTACCCTGGTCACTGGAAACATGGGAAAAGGTAATTTCTATTGGGAAGGAACAAAACATAATAGTGTAACTTTTTAATCTCTCTGTCATGTCTATGTGATGTAATATGAATTTGTATATTCATTAATAAAATTAAATGAAGCAAAACCTACTTACATGGGCCCCCATAGCCCCCAAATGAGAAAATATTTAGGAAGACTGGTTTGAAACCCACCAATGATGGAAAATTATTGGCCAGGAAGAAAAAATGAAAGTGGCTTTAAATTATACAAGAAGTTGATAACAGCAGCATTTCCTTTCTCTGAGATCCAGGGTACAAGTCTAGGACTCAGTTCCTTATAAACATGGTATGATATTTACTAGTGGAAAGATAGGGGTGGTGTTCTCTGCTTAGAAAGAAATGCCTTTTTATTTCAGTCTGCCAGTATGCCTAGATTGCTTATTGTAAATACCCTTAAGAGTTTATAGATTTCTTTGGAGAATAGCTGACTGGAGAATAGTAGGGTAGGCATGTAAACATCTTTATTATGTGAAACTGAGGAGTCCCCAAAGCAAATGACTTCTTTTGAGAATGTTTCCACACACATTGTTCAGAACTTGTTCATTAATCCCAAACCACAGTGCATAGTAAATTGGGAGTAATGATTTTTTTTTTCTGAAACTGTGTCTAAAAGATTTGGTTTATTTCATATAGAGTATATCTATCTGTATCAATAGAATTATTATTTATCCTTGGTGTTGGCTAAGAACTATAATTTTTATGAGTCTGACAACTTACCTTCTGTGTTATTAAATCATGAATTTAAATATCACCTATATATAGAATAATTTCATTTTTTTTCCAGCTGAGACCTATATACTGAGGTACAGACTCATAAATTTTGTTTCCTTGATGTATCCACTTGCATTTCTCACTTAACTTAAAATTTCATCACTTGATTTGCATCTCTTCGATCCACTTCAAATCTGATTTTTTTGCTCTTTCTCCCCATTTTACTGTTATTCTCCCTCTTATAAATTGGCCAGTCATAGAAATTTTCATTTATTTCTCCCTTGCCATTACCCAGAACACACAAAATCCATGCTATTTTTCAGTATCTCAACCATCTATCTCATAGTGCAAAATATGAGTATCTCTCACATAGATCATCACAGACCATCAAATTGGGTTTTCCAAGTTCCCATTTGCCCTTATGTCCATACATTGTAATACATATCATTGGAAAACTTAAAAGGTGTTTAGCAATTTGGTAACCATAGCTGACCTCAAATAGCAGCCACCACAACCCTGAAATTGAAACAGCTCATGTAATCCTGGCATCACTAATCTTTTTAGGCGGATGGAATCTTAGTTAAAGAGGGTAAAAACCCTAGCTGGGAAGAGCCAATAAGAAAACAATAAGAGCTTTCGACTTATTATCTCACTTAATCCTTGACACATTCAAGCCTGTTAGATACTATTATTGTCCTTGTTTTGTAGATAATGAAACTGAGGCACCTAGAGATCAGTGGTAGAACCAGAATTCAAAATCACAGCAGAGGCTGCTACAGGATACTATTCGAAAGGAAGATGAAAAGAGCAAGATACAAGAAAGTGGAGAGACTCAAGAATCTAAAGTAAGAGGTGGAGTAACACAGACAGGATTTTTCTTCCCACTTAACCAACAAATAAAAATATATGGAACAACAGTTTACAGGACAATGGACATCAGACAGTGAAAGGCAGTAATCTCTGAAAGACAGGAAACAAATGAGGGTGAGTCATATGATTGCCCCAGTTTACTGCCTTGAGACAAGTATCCAAGCTGCAGTACAGGGTGGGGAAACTCAGATGGAGCACAATAAACTTGCTGGGTTGAAGAAGTGATAGTCAAAGGAGACAAAGACAGCAAGAATTTGCAGCCTAGAGTACAAGAGAGGCAAGAGCTGCATAGATAGAGAGCTCCAATGTATTCTACTATAGATCATGCTTTTAGTGTCTTATCTAAGAAATCTTTGCCTGAGGTCACAAAGATTTCTCCTATGTTTCCTTCTAGAAGTTTTATAGTTTTAAATTGTACAGTTAGGTCTGTAATCCATTTTAAATTAAATATTTGTGTGTGGTGCAAGGTATAGAAGCTTACTTGTTTTGCATGTGAATACTAACTGTTCTAGTCCCATTTGGTAAAAGACTACTCTTTGTCTACCAAATTCCATTTTTATCTTTGCCAAAGATCACTTGTCCATATATGAGTATAATTCTGAACTCTTCTGTTCCATTGATCTATTTGTCTGTCTTTAAACCACATTCTCTTTTTCTTCACCTTTATTGAGGTATAACTGACAAAACTGCAAGATATTTAAAGTGCATAATGTGATTATTTGATATACATACATTGTGAGAGGATTACCTCCATTGAATTAATTAACACATCTATCACCTCACCTATTTACCTTGGATGTGAGCAGGAATGTGAGATATCACTCCTGTGATACATTATACTTTGAAAGGAATTTTTGCAGATGTAATTAAGATTACTAATCAATTGACTTTAGGTTAATCATAAGGTGGATTAATAGAGTGGGTTTGACCTAGTCATATGGTCTATAGGTGAGAGACAGAGAAAGTCAAAGTTTGAAAGCAACAGAGATGTTTTCTTGAAGGAGCAAAAGCCATAATGTAGAGAAGGTCACATGTCAAGAATGGTGGGCACCTACTAGGATCCAAAAAGATCCAGCAAGAAAATAGCATCCTCAGTCCTACAACTATAAGGAATTGAATTATACCAACCATCTGAATGAACTTGGAAGAGGTTCTTGAGCCTCAGATGCAACACAACCCCAGATGACTCCTCAATTTCAACTATGTGAGACCTTCAGCATAGAACCCAGCCATGATATGCCACACCCCTGACCAATGGAAACTGTGAGATAAATTTGTGTTGTTTTTAGCTGCTAAGATTGTGGTAATATTTATGCCATAAAATAAAATTAATAATAAAAAATGGTGGGTGACCTGAAATAGTTAAAAGTTGTGTTCATGAGGCCTGATATTACCTGAAAGTAATATCACATGCTAATTGTCCCCTTGGACTGTCTAAAGGAGTGACAAGACAATTCTCAAAAAAGTTAAAAATATGATTCTTATAGAAGTAATTTCTTAATATATGGCTAAATTTTACTTAACTTGTTAAGGATGGAATCAGCATGGCAAAAAATCTTGTTTAAATAAGGATATAAATGCGAAACAAAGAATGGTAGAATAAGATTGCTCCATGAAGAAAAAGGAACCCTCCTACACTGTTGGTGGAAATGTAAATTGGTGCAACCACTATGGAAAACAGTATGGAGGTTCCTCAAAAAACTAAAAATAGACTTGCCATATGATCCAGCAATCCCACTTCTGGGCATATATCCAGACAAAACTGTAATTGAGAAAGATACATGCATCCCTATGTACCTACCAGCACTATTTACAATAGCCAAGATATGAAAACAACCTAAATGTCCATTGACAGATGAATGGATAAAGAAGATGTGGTACATATATACAATGGAATACTACTCAGCCCTAAAAAAGAATGAAATAATGCCATTTGCAGGAACATGGATGGACCTAGAGATTATCATACTAAGTGAAGTAAGTCAGAAAAAGAAAGACAAATACTATATGATATCTCTTATATGTGGAATCTAAAATATGACAACAAATGAACTAACCTACAAAACAGAAACAGACTTACAGATATAGAGAACAGACTTGTGGTTGCCAAGGTAGGGGCAGGGAGGAGGGATGGATTGGGAATTTGGGATTAGCAGATGCAAACTATTATGTATAGGATGGATAAACAACAAGTCCTACTGTATAGCACAGGGAACTATATTCAATATCCTGTAATCCTAATGGAAAGGAATATGAAAAATAATATATATGTAACTAAATCACTTTGCTGTACATCAGAAATTAATACATTGTAAATCAACTATACTTCAATAAAATAAATGTTAAAAAAATCAAAGATTACTCCATGAGATCCAAAAGTAGTCAGTGTCCCCAAATTAAACCATAACTTTTAGAAATACGTTCCCTTCCAGATAAAGAATCATTTTCACATTATTAGTTCTCTACAAATTAACCCCTAATGTAGTGTTTGCATTCTAGTCAATAGCAAATACGAGTCAAACAAAATTAGATCCTTCTAGTCAAATAATTCTTAGGTGATTTTGTTAGGCAGTATTCTAGTATGATACTGAAATCACTTTTCCCTTTTATTTCTAAGTTTTGAATATGTTTTATTAATGGGTGTTATTGGATGTGGGATAAGGTGATGATAGAGGACCTGCCCACTAATGAATTATGGAGTTGAATATTAAGGTGATTTTAAAATATTTTAGGCTGGAAGAAGTCTAGAAATATTCAGACCCTGTAGTAATAAAGGAAACTCACTGTATTAAATAAATATATTTGTGATAACTAAATATAAAGTGTTTTAAAATTATTCTGAAATTAGCCTATCTATATTTCTATATTATTTGAATTCATATTAGCAAAATAACAACATTAAAAATTTCCTTTTTTAACTCTTAACTAGTTGAATGAAAATTTGTACTAGTGGTTTTTCAAGTGTGTTTTCAAGCTACTTGCCTTAGAATTGCAGTGAGAACTCTAGGTCCATTTAATATTTTAAGATTTCTGCCAATTAACTCATTATTCCCTCCTAAGACAGTTTCATTTTAATCTGATTTCGGTGTTTTCATCCACTTGTTATAATACCATAATGTAAGTCCAGCAACTCAGTATCATTTGTCTGGGCAAGTTGACATCAATCAATTAATCGCTAAACTTTACCAAAAGAAAAAGATTTGTTCTTAACCGACTTTCCTTCTTTACTCTCACAATATGATGTACTTATCTCCATGAGGATATAAGAATATGTGCCTTTTATTGTTTTATAGTTGTTTCCTATAGGATATTTCTCAGAAGGAAGAAAATATGCATTACTTCTCTTTATTCACACAATGATACAGAACTGTTACCTTACTGGCATATATTCAATGAATAGGGGTAATTTAAGAGAGAGGTTAGTTAAGGATGAAATCTTACATTTTAGTGGGTGATTACTGTCCACACCTATAGAAGGAAACAGTTTCTTGAGAAGATTGGAATACCCTGTGTTGAACTAACTAGATTTAGGATTCTAATTTAAGATTTTGTAAGCTCCTGGAAGCTCTCTAGTGTTCTTTGTTAAATCTGTTACTTTCATCACAAGTCTTACTACGTATGGTGTTAGCACCCTGTTTAGAAATCCAATACATATAATTAAATAAAGATTAAAGAAAGAAAAACAGCTACATAAATTTTCTCTTTGTTTCTGCATCAGCATTTGTCATTTTAACTCATACTGACCCCAACTGATGTCTATATTACAGTTGTAGTTTAAATATTATAAATGAGCAATATATGCCTTTGTATTCTAATAGAAATCTCCAACATGATACAAGCCAGTCGCTTGCTTGGTAGTGACCAATTGTAGTGTAGAAATTGTTTGGTCTTTGTTTACATTTAAATTAATATAAAAATTTTGCTATTGGAGGACTTTGAACCCGTGTCATTTTTTCAAGCTCTTTCACCTTGTGCTCAATGAGAACATCATCACTAATATTGCTTTGCTCTTCTCTATTTCCTGTAAAATGAATGAACCTACCTTTTTCAAATATGATTACCCTCTTCTTCCGTTTTACTATTCTTGTGGAATTAGATCACCTTATGAAGTACAATAATAGCCTTCCTTAAATAGGTACATGAAGGTCAACTTGAGACTTCCTTCTCCACAAGGATCAAAAAGAGGTATGAAATGCCATTACAGCCTAAATTCTAATTGTCTCTAACCAAGTGGAAGGTGTTTTTGTAAATAAATCTAAGTTTATAACAGGTGGCTTAGCACGGGCAGAAACGGAATCAATAAGAAATGTGAAAACAACTATAAACCAATGAATATTAACAGCTTAATATTAAAAGGACATATGAATTCATATTATTATGAATAATAACTGTATATATTATTTCAGAAATCATTTTTAACAAAGAAAGGATATGTTACAGTCATATGTGATGCAGTTTGTTCTTTCAGTACATGCTTATTTCTAACATCTGTTTTCATACAATTGTAAACTAAAGCAAATTACAGATATGACTATAAATAAATGGAATGCTTGTATTTCTTCATATTCTGTGAATATACCATTTATTGTTCTTATAACTATCAGAATGCTAAGAGTTTTTAGCTCTACCACCTGCAATAGAATTTGTGTAAAAGGATCTTTATAATTTCCCAGACGGTAGGATAAAGAAGTTTTTGCACATGTTTATGAATTTTTATGTCCTCTGATGTTTTTTCTTTAAAAACGGAATGAATTTTTCTCTTTTCATTCAAAATTTTATTGCCAGTGAAGTGCTTAATGATAGAAAATCTCCCTGAAAGTGAACTAGAATTCAATTACTTTCAATCTCATTTTAACTTATAGAAATCTGCTAAGCTTTAGATAAAAATATGACTTGTTATATAGTCATATGTTTCCATTGAACTGAATTTCACATCGAACTGACTTCTTTTGCAAATCTGTGATAACTATTGCAGACATACTCTATCTTTTCCATATTCTCTCATGAGTTTTGAAACCTGTTTTTCTCACATAATAAATTATTTTTGTGAAACTTGATTCTGTCTCTGAAATGTCTAGGACAATGTAAATTCACAGTGACATATATGTAACTTGGGCTGTGGAGCCATGATTAAATGATGGGCCAGGTCCATGAAGCCTATTCTCAGCATGCAGCCAGAGTACTTTACGGTCAGGCCATTCAAGATGACTGTTCTCTTGCTCTCTGTACCTCCCACACTCCATCAGTCCCTGTTTCACTCACATGACTATCCAATCCTCATAATTATAGGGCTTAATCAGTAACTACCTCAGTGTTTGCCCCCTGCTCCAGCCACAGGTTTCCCTGGTAACTGATGAGCCAACCTGAAGTCAATTCCCCCTATAAATCCTAGCCTCCTCCTCCAGTAGTGAAGATTGCTACTGATTCCTGCTTGCCGGCTGCCGTATACGATGAAAGTGTCACTTCGGGACCTTTTCCTTCAGACACGTAAGACTCTCCTGTCCAATAAACTGTTGATGTCCCTGTCTCTGGGCTCTTGCTTCAGTCTCGAGGCTGAGCACTACAATGCTTTCAGGCCTGCAGGGTGCAGCCCAATAGTACCACATTTCAAATATATCGTTAGCCTACATTTCTGCTCAGAACCCATCGATGGTTTCCTGCATTATTCAAACACAAGTACCCGCAAAGACAATGATTGGGTAAACTCATCTCCTACTTTTCTCTACCTTGCTCATTTAGTTCCAGCCACACTGGCCTCCATACTCTTCCTTCATTACACAGGACATGCTCTACCTCACAGTTTTTGCACTTGCTATTGTCTTTGCCTGGAACACCCATCTCAGGTACACGGCAAAGCCCATGGCTGGGTCTATTGCCTCTTTTGAGTCTTAACGTAGATATTGCCTTCTCAGTGAGACCTTTTCCGTTTACCATGCTACCTAAAATTGTAACTTTACCTTACTGTGTTATTTAGTTTTCTGTTGCTTTAAGTTTTATTTATTACTTATCTAAAGTTGTGTGTCTGTGATATATTTCCTTACTCTATATTTCTGTTGTCATTCTCTCTCTCCCTAATTTTCATTTTCCTAAAACTGTGTCCCAGTCTGTAAATAATTCTTGGTTTACTTCCCAAGTATAGCTTAAGGTCTTAGACACCCATAGACACCCTCTGACATACTGGTTACATTTCAGTTTCTTACATTTTCCTGTTCTGGTATGAGATATCAGGGCTTTATAACCTGAATTTGGTTTTCCCATGCCCTCAGATGAATTCCACATGGGGCCTGCCTCTCTGCTGTTGGCTGTGGTTTCATCTTAGAACACTGCCTCTTGCATCCTTGCACATGACTCAGATTCTATCAACTCCAACCTGAATCAAGCATGTGGACTCACTTTATCATAAGTGTGTTTGTACATTAGGTAAGGGAGGTGTTGGGTAATTTATTAACATGCTGAAATAAAGTGGGGTATGGATAGCACCTTTCTGAAAGTTGTGGTCAGTGAGCCTGTAACTGGCTACTGGTAGTGAAAACAGGTGTCAGAAACCACAGACAGCTGAGCCAGCAGGCTTCTAGTTCCTGAGCAAGCCCTAGTAGCCTATCACAATGGTCTCCTATAGAAACATGGAAAATAGTATGATTTTCCTCTTATTTCGTTATCCCAACAAATTCTATTCTACAAAGGTAATATTGCTTTACTTATCTAAAATATGTTACATTTTTAATTTGGATTTAAAATGAAATCAATCTTTCAATTAATCTTTAAACATGGCATTGGCTTTACATTTCAAAATACACTAGATAAAAATGTATTGTGGGGGAAAAAGCATAATTTTAAAACATTCTGATTTGCCTGATACTAGCTGATTGTAATGATTTGCTCTTTGCAAATTTCTTAACAGAATATTTCTTTCTTTGGTAAATGATTAACAACTTTGAACCTGCATAGATTTCTATTTGAAGCTGTCACTAATCATTAATAAAGCAAAGACATATTGTATCTGAGGATTTAAATTACATGAAGTTATAGCTAAAGAGGGCACTCATGAATGAGAGAAAAGATGGCACTTTCCCCAAAGATTGAAATGATTATTGTTTAGAGCAAGTTCAAGATTTAACACACACACAAAATGTTGCTTATAGTTTGTTTCCTTATATCCCTTAAAGAAAGATTATAATCTGACATGCATGAATGAAGGAGAAATAATGGAGAATCTAACCATAGAATTTTAAAGATGCCAGAGTCTCTAGATAAAATCTAGTTTGGTATCCTTTATGCAAGTGAAATCAATCTGAGGCCTCTGAGTAATAAAACTATTTAGTTTCAGATGCAGGTCTGAAATCCAGTTACCCTGACAGCGTGGTCCTGCTTTTTTTCATCTGACTTCAATAAAACTAGGTAATCAAAGAAACAGCTCACTAAATCAACAGTTAAAAAGAAACAGGTTAAAACATTTTTTTGTTAGCTTGAAGTCGTAGAATATAGTCAAAGCCATTAAAGGGTTTAGATAATACCTAAATCTTTTGGTAAGACAACAAGGAATTAGATTGAATGGGGACTAATCTTCCAAAAACTAATATAAAAATAAAGATAAGGAAGTCTAACATTTACTGTATTGACCCTATAATTTTCTTTTGTTTTGCTATATGTAATTCTTCGCTTTGTATGTGTTTTCTTTTAGGAATTTTAATAAGTATATATTACGATATATATTTTTACATGTATAAATGTGAATCTAAATCAATAAACCTGTTGCCATGTATCTTCATAGTGAATAAGTCACAATTCTACCACAGAATTACACCATGACCAATAAGTTTTAGGGAAGGAGGGGGATTGTATATGATCTCTTGAATTCTTTTTTTTAATTTTTAAGTTTTTATATTGAAGTGTAGTTAACTTGCAATATTATACTAGTTTCAGGTGTACAACATAGTGATTTGACATTTTTATAAATTTCATACCATACAAAGTTATTATAAACCTTTGACCATATTCACTGGGCTATATATTACATCCCTGTGACTTAATTAATTTATAACTGGTAGCTTTTACCTCTTAATCACCTTCACCTATTTTGCCTCTCCCCCCACCCCCTCCTCTCTGGCAACTACTATTTTGTTCTCTGTATATGTGAGTCTGTTTCTGTTTTGGTATTTGTTCATCTGTTTCATTTTTTTTTAGATCCCACATGTAAGTGAAAACATACAGTATTTGTCTTTCTGTCTTATGTCACTAGTCACAATACCCTCCAGGTCCATATGTGTTGCAAATGGTGAGATTTCATTCTTTTTTTAGGTCTAATATTCCATGGTATATATATACCACGTATTTATCCATTTATCTGTTAATGGGCATGTAGCTTGCTTCCATATCTTGGCTATTGTAAGTCATGCTGCTATGAACATTGGGGTGCATATATCTTTGCAAATTAGTGTTTTTGCTTTCTTCAGATAACAAGTGAAATTGCTGGATAATATGATACTTCTATTTTAAATTTTGTGAAGAACTTCCGTACTGTTTACCATAATGACTGTACCAACTTACATTCCCACCAACAGTGCACAGGGTTCCCTTTCTCCACATCCTCACCAATGCTTGTTATTTCTTTTTTATAATAGCCATCTGACAGATGTAAGGTGACATCTCACTGTGGTTTTGATTTGCATTTCCCTGATGACTAGTGATATTAAGCATCTGTTCATGTGCCTATTGACCATATGTATGTCCTCAGAATAATGCCTATTCAGCTCCTCTGCCCATTTTTAAATTGCTTTTATTTTTTTTTACATTAAGTTGTTTGAGTTCTTACATATTTTGGATATCAACCCCTTATCAGATATATAACTGACAATGGTCTTCTCCCATTCAGTAGACAGCCTTTTTGCTTTGTCAATGATTTTCTTCACTGTACAAAAGCTTTATAGCTTGACTTGGTCCCATTTGTTTATTTTTGCTTTAGTTGCCCTTGCCTGAAGAGACGTTACCAAAAAATATTGCTAACATTGATGTGAAAGAGCATACTGTCTATGTTTTTTTCTGGGAGATTCATGGTTTCAGATCTTACATTTAGGTCTTAATCCATTTTGAGGTTTTTTTGTTTGTGTGTGTGTGTGTGTGTGTGTGTGTGTGTGTTTTATATATGGTGTGAGAAAATGGTCTAGTTTTATTCTTTCATATGAAGCTGTCCAGTTCTCCTAATGCTACTTATTGAAGAAACTGTCTTTTCTGCACTGTATATTTTTGCCTTCTTTGTTGTAGATTAATTAACCTTATATGTGTGGGTTTGTTTCTGGACTCTCTATTCTATTCCATGGATCTATGTGTCTGTTTTTGTACCAGTACCATACTGTTTTGTAGTAGAGCTGAAGTCTGGGAGCATGATACATCTAGTTTTGTTCTTTCTCAGGATTGCTTTGTTTATTCAAGATCTTTTGTGGTTCCATACAAGTTTTAGAATTATTTGCTCTATTTCTGTGAAAAATGGCATTTGTATTTTGATAAGGATTGCAGTGAATCTATAGATTGCTTTGGGTCATATGGACATTTTATCAATATTCTTTCAATCCATGAACACAGAATATCTTTCCATTTATTTGTGTCATCATTTTTTTCCCTCAGTATCTTACAGATTTCAGAGTACAGGTTTCTCGCCTACTTGGTTAAATTTATTCCTAGACATCTTATTCTTTTTGATGCAATTGTAAATTAAACTGTGTTCTTGATTTCTTTTTCCAATAGTTCATTATTAGTGTATAGAAATCCAACAGATTTCTGAATATTAATTTTGTATCCTGCAACTTTACCGAATTCATTTATTAATTTTAATAGTTTTTTGGTGGTGTCTTTAAGATTTTCTACATAAAGTATTATGTCATTTGCAAATAGTAACAGTTTACTTCTTCCCTTCCAACTTGGGTTGCTTTTATTTTTCTTATCTGATTACTGTGACTAGGACTTCTAATAGTATGTTGAATAAAAGTGGCAAGACTGAGTCTCCTTGACTTCTTCCTGATATTAGAGGGAAATCTTTCAGCTTTTTACTGCTGAGTATAATATTAGCTATGGGTTTGTCATAAATGGCCTTTATTATGTTGAGGTACATTCCCTCCATACCCACTTTGTTGAGAGTTCTTATCATAAATACAAATTGATTTTTTTCAGATGCTTTTTCTGCATCTACTGAGATGATCATGTAATTTTTATCCTTCATTTGTTAATGTAGCATATCATGCTGTTGGATTTACAGTTAATGAACCATCCTTGCATCCCTGCAATAAATCCCATTTGATCATGGTGTATGATCCTCTTACTGTACTGTTGAATTTGTTTTGCTAATACTTTCTGGAATTTTTCATCTATGTTCATCATGATAATTGAGCTGTAATGTTCTTTTTATAGTGTCTTTAGTTTTGGTATCAGTGTGATGTTGGCCTCATAGAATGAGTTTGGAAGTTTTCCCTCTTCAATTTTTTTGAAATAGTTTGAGAAGGATAGGTGTTGACTCTTCTTTAAAAGTTTGATAGAAATCATCTATGAAACCATCTAGCCCTGGACTTTTATTGGGAGTTTTGAAAATTACTGATTCAATTTTGTTACTCGTAATTGGCCTGTTCAGATTTTCTATTTCTTCTTGAGTCAGTTTTAGGAGATTGTATGTTTCTAGGAATTTATCCATTTCTTCCACTTTGTCCAATTTGTTGGTGTACAACTGTTCATTGTATTCTCTTGTGATTGTTTGTATTTCTGTGATATCAGTTGTAATTTCTTCCCTTTCATTTCTAATTTTAATAATTTGGGCCCTCTTTTTTTCTTAATGAGTCTGACTGAAGACTTAACAACTTTATCTTTTCAAAACACAGCTCTCAGTTTCATTCACTTTTTCTGTTGTTTTTTAAATCTCTTTTTTTCTCTCTGATTTTTACAATTTCCTTCTACTAACTTTAGACTTTGTTTTTTTCTAATTCCTTTAGGTATATAATCGGTTGTTTATTTGATATTTTTCTTGTTTCTTGAGGTAAGCCTGTATTGCTATAAACTTCCTTCTGAGAACCACTTTGGCTGCATCTCATAGATTTTCAGTCATTGTGTTCCTATTTATTTTCATTCATCTCAAGGTATTTTTAAATTTCCTCTTTGATTTATTCACTGACCAATTGGTTTTCCAGTAGCATACTGTTTAGCCTCCATGCCTTTTGTTTTTTCTTTTTTTTTCCCCCCATAATTTCTGGTTTCATACCGTTGTGGTTGGAAAAGATGCTTGATGTGATTTCGATCTTCATATGTTTGAGACTTGTTTTGTGGCCTAACATGTGATCTACCCTGAAAATGTTTCATGTGCTCTTGAAAGAATGTATTCCGTTGTTTTGGATGGAATGTTCTGTATATATCTATTATCTCGTAGAATAATATACTTACATGCTTTCTTAGGTTTGCTTCAAAAGTTCACACCAAACACGTGTATCTTGCCATCATTTTACATTTTTCTCCACAGTGCTAAAAACATAGGAAAACTGGGAAATTAGATCTGTTTCAAGTGAATCCATAGTACTTCTTATGTGACCTAGCTAGAAGAACTCCTATTTTTCCAGATAATTGGTACTTACTGCTTTCATAGTTAGCACAACATTGAGATCTAAACACAGGGAAGTCACATAGATACTTAAGCATTTATTTTGTGGTCACCCATGAAAGGTGAAATAGACCCCTTCCCAATTAATAAGTTGAATGTTGAGTTTGATACTCCACACACAAAGAGAATTTGAAACAAATTTTATTACTCAGACAAGGAAACCTGGAGAGAGTAGGGGAAGCACAAGTAGGTCCAGGCTGGTTTGAGTGAGGCAGAGAGAGTGAGTTCAACTAGATAGTACACCTGGGGAAAAGTTTACCTTAGTGAGCCAGGTTTTGTGAAGTTTGAATTTCTCTTCAGAGCCCAAAGAAGGGGGCACATGGATTTTCTTGTCAGCTTGCCTAGTTGTGAGGTAGAGTGGGTGTAAGTCAGTTCAAGTCACTATAACAAAGTACCATCAAGACTGAATGGATTGTAAACAACAGAAATTTGTTTCTTACAGTTCTGGAGGCTGGAAGTCTGAGATCAGGGTGGCAACATTGTCAGGTCATGGCCTATTTGCTGGTTCATAGCCAGTGCCTTCTTGCTGTATATGTTCACATAGTACAAGGGACTATATAGCTTAGTGGCCTCTCTTTTATAAGGTATTAATCCCATCCATGAGGGCTCCACCTTCATGACTTAAGCAGCTCCCAAGGCCCCACCTTCAAATACCATTACCTTTGGGGTTAAGAATTTCAACAAATTAATTTTGGGGGGACACAAACTTTCAGACCATAGCAAGTAGAAAGGAAAGGAAGGGCTTGAAAGCTATCAGCTGTCAAATATCAAAAATGGAATTAGACTATGGAAATGTATAAATATTTTAGGATAAATATGCCATCTAAATGTATAGGAGGTAAACAAATATTATTTTGTCTGAACATTCCTGTTTCCTGTCTATAAATCAATGAATGTGCTTTACAAAGTAAATAATATGTATTTAAGAGCTCTAATTGGTTAACAAATTACTCATACTTTATTCTAGGTCCGAATATATTATGATGCCAAGAAAGAAGTTGGAGAAAAAATATCATAGATGTTGGAAAGGAAGAGGCCACTTGAATGGGATCTTAAAATAGTCAAAGGTAAAAACAGTAGGTCATACAGGAGAAAATTGAATATAATTAAAATTGCCAAAAGAGGCTTAAAGTTCATTTAAGAAACTCTGAGGAATGATGATTGAAATTAGGATAACTAGTATATCCAAGAATGTAGAAATTAGGGAATAAAAGAAATGATATACTACAATTTTTAATCATGGAACTCTGAAGACAGGAGGCTCATGGATTTTATAAAGAGAAGTAAAAAATAAGAATGGTTTATTCTTTATGCAGCAAAATTTAAACACCAAATTTTCCTAATGAAAGATATCTATTCTAGTGTTTTCTTATTGTTTTTTAGGGAAGTGTAGTTGATTTATAATATTTTGCTAGGTTCAGGTGTGCAGCAAAGTGATTCAATTATATATATATATATGTATTTGCAGATTCTTTTCCATTAGAGGTTATTACAAGATATTGATTATAGTTCCCTGTGCTATACAGTAGGTCTTTGTTTCTTATCTATTTTATGTATAATAGTTTGTATCTGTTAATCCATACTCCTAATTTATCCCTCCCTTGCCTCCCTTCCCCTTTGGTAACCATGAGTTTGTTCTCTATGTCTGTGAGTCTGCTTCTGTTTTGTACATAGATTCATTTGTATTATTTTTTAGATTCCATATATAAGTGATATCATATAATATTTGTCTTTGCCTGACTTATTTCACTAAGCATAATATTCTCTAGGTCCATCCATGTTACTGTAAATGGCACTATTTCATTCCTTTTATGGCTGAGTAATATTTCATTGTGAGTGTGTATATATGTATATATGTACCACACCTTAAGCTAATTGTCAGTTGATGGGCACTTGGTTGTTTCCATGTCTTTGCTATCATAAATAATGCTGCTATTAACATTGGGGTGCATTTATCTTTTCAAATTGGTGGGTTTTTTTTTTTCTGGTTATATGCTCAGGAGTGGAATTGCTGGATCATATGGTAGTTTTATTTTTAGTTCTTTCATGAAACTCCATACTGTTCTCTATAGTGTCTGTACCAATTTACATTCCCACCAACAGTGTAGGAGGGTTCCCCTTTATCCACACCCTCTCCAACATTTATTATTTGTAGACATTTTAATGATGGCCATTTTGACTGGTGTGAGGTAGTACTTCATTGTAGTTTTGATTAGCATTTCTCTAATAATTAACAATGTTGAGCATCTTTTCATGTACCAGGGGGCATCTGTATGTCTTCTTTGGAGAAATTGTCTATTTAGGTATTCTACCCATTTTTGATTGGGTTTTTTTTTTATAGTGAATTGTATGAGCTCTTTTTATATTTTGGATATTAACCCCTTGTTCATTGCATTCCATTCCATAAGTTATTTTTAGTTTTGTTAATGGCTTCCTTTGTGAAAAACATTTTAAGTTTGATTAGGTACCATTTGTTTATGTTTGCTTTGATTTATTTTGCCATGGGAGACTGATCTAAGAAAATGTTGTTACAATTTATGTCAGAGAATGTTTTTTCTATGTTCTCTTCTAGCAATTCTATGGTGCCATGTCTTATATTTAGGTCTTTAAACCATTTTAAATTTATTTTTGTATATGGTGTGAGGGAGTGTTCTAATTTCATTGATTTTTCATATAGCTGTACAGCTTTTCCAACACCACCTGCTGAAGAGACTGTCTTTTCCCCATTGTACATTCTCGCCTCCTTTGTTGAATATTAATTGACCGTAGGTGTGTAGATTTATTTCTGGACTCTATTCTATTCCATTGACCTATATGTCTACTTTTGTGACAGTACTATGATGTTTTGATTATTGTAGCTTTTTAGTATTGTCTGAAGTCTGGAAGCATTATGGCTCCAGCTTTGTTCTTTTTCTTCAGGATTGCTTTGACAATTCTGGGTCTTTTGTAGTTCCATATAAATTTTAGGATTATTTGTTCTAGTTCTGTGAAAAATATGATGGGTATTTTGTTAGGGATTGAAATAAATCTGTAGATTGCTTTGGGTAATATGACCATATTAACAGTATTAATTCTTCCAATAAAGAACATGGGATCTCTTTCCATTTTGAATCATCTTCAATTTCCTTTACAGGTGTTTTATAGTTTTCAGCATATAGGTATTTCACCTCCATGAAAGTTAATACCTAGGTTTTATTTTCTTTTTTGATTCAATTTTAAACGAGACTGTTTTTTAAATCTCTTCCTGATACTTCATTGTTAGTGTAAATAAATGGAACAGATTTCTGTGTGTTACTCTTGTATCTTGCTGAACTCATTTATTCCAATAGATTTTGTGTGGAGTCTTGGGGCTTCTCTATATAGAGTATCATTTCATCTGCAAATAGTGACAGTTTTGCCTCTTCCCTTCCAACTTTGATACCTTTTATTTCTTTTCTTGTGTGATTGTTGTGGCTAGAATTTTGAATACTGTGTTGAATAGACGTGGTTAGAGTGAGCATCCTTGTCTTGTTCCAGATTTTAGTGAGAAGGCTTTCAGGTTTTCACTGTTGAGTATTATGTTGACTGTGGGTTTGTCATAAACAGCTTTTATTATGTTGAGATATGTTCGCTCTATACCCACTTTGGTAAGAGGTTTTATTATGAGTAGATGTTGAATTTTATCAATTGTTTCTCTGTGTCTATTGAGATGATCATATGGTTTTTGTTTTTTATTCTGTTATGTGGTGTATCACATTGATTTGTGTATGTCAAACCATCCTTGTAACCCTGGAATGAATCCAACTTGATCATGGTATATGTTCCTTCTTATATATTGTTGATATGATTTGCTAATATTTTGTTGAGGATTTTTGCATGTATATTCATCAAAGACAGTGGTTTTTAATTTCATTTTTTTGTAGCATCTTTGTCTGGTTTTGGTATTAGAGTGATTGGTTTCATATAAAACATTTGGAAGTGTTCTCTCTTCATTCTTTTGGAATATTTTGAGAAGGATAAGTATATAGTCTTCTTTGTATGTTTGGTAAAGTTCCCCAGGGAAGACTTCTTGTCCTGGAGGTTTGTTTGCAGGGAATTTTTTATTACAGATTCTATTTCACTTCTAGTTATTGGTCTGTTCAAATTCTGTTTCTTCTTGACTCAATTTTGACAGGTTCTATATTTCTAGAAACTTGTCAAGTTCTTCTAGGTTGTCCAATTTGTCAACATATATCTGTCAATACAATTTTCTTATGATTTTTTGCATTTCTGTGGTATTGGATATTTCTTCTCTTTCACTTCTTTTTTTGTTTTTATTTGAGTTCTCTCTCTTATCTTTTTAGTGAGCCTGGCTAGAGATTTGCCAATTTTATCTTTTCAAAAGATTTTATTGATCTTTTCTATTTTTTGATCACTATTTTATTTATTTTCTCTCTGATCTTTATTTCCTTCTTTCTGCTGACTTTGGGATTTATTTGTCTTTTTCTACTTCTTTTACATGGTAGGTTAGTTGTTTGCAATTTTTCTTGTTTCTTAAGGAAGGCCTGTATCACTATGAATTTCCCTCTTAGAACTGCTTTTACTGCATCCCATAGTTTTTGTTAGGTTGTATTTTCATTGTCATTTGTCTCAAGGTATTTTGTGATTTCCTCTTTAATTGTTGACCCATTGGTTTATTTAAGTGATCTTCATCTTTTTATATTTTTGCCTTTCCTATTGTACTTTTCTATTTCCTATAGATTCTTGATACTTTTTAGAGAAGGCCTTTGAATATTTCTTTTAGGTATTACTGTATTCTTCACTTTTTGCTTGTCTGAGAAATTCTTTCTCTCTCCTTCTATTCAAAATGATGATTTGCTGGGTAGAATATCCTTGGTTGCAAGCTTTTCCCTTTCAGAATTTTGAATGTTATCATGCCACTCCCTTGTGGCCTGCAAAGTTTCTGCAGAGAAATCAGCTGATAGGATTATGGGGCTTCCCTTGTAACTGACTCTGGTTTTCTCTTGTTGCCTTTAGAATCCTCTTTCTTTATCTTTTGCCATTTTAATTATAATATGTCTTGGTGTGAATCTGTTTATCTTGTTTCGGACCCTCTGTGCTTCCTGTACCTGGATACCTGTTTCCTTTAGGTTTGGAAAGTTTTCAGCCATAATTATTTCAAATATATTTTTGATTCCCTTCTCTCTTTCTTCTCCTTCTGGAACCCCTATTATGCATAGGTTGGCATGCATATGCATGAGATCCCATGGATCTCATATGTTGCCTTCTGGTTTTTGTTTTTCATTTGTCTGTCTCCTGTTCTGATTGTGTGTTTTCCATTATTCTAACTTCCAGATCACTTATTCATTCTGTATCATTTATTCTATTATTCACTGCTTCAACATTGGTTTTTATCTCAGCAAATAAGTTGTCTAATTTTTATTGGTTCTCCTGTATACTTTCCAGTTTCTTATTACAGTGATCTGCATTTCTACTGATAATCTTAATTCCTTTAGCATTTTTATTACCTCCTTTTTGAACTTAGGGTCTAGTAGCTTGGTGATTTCTGTTTTATTATTTGTTCTTTCAGAATATTTCTCTTGTTCTTTTAATTGGGAGTAGTTCCTCTGCTTTTTCATTTAACTTAACTTTCTCTGTCTCTGTGACTTAAGGAGAAACAGTTTTCTACTGTGGTTTTAAAGGGGTGTTTTTATGTGGAACTGTCCCTATATAGACTCTGTGAGTGTAGTGTTTTTGTGGAAGGGCTATTCTTGGTATGCATGCCAGTCATGTTTTTCCTCAATGTGTGCTGGCCATTATCTCCTTGAAAAAGGGTGCAATCGGTATTGTGGTGTCCAGAGCCTGGACCAGATGTTGGATGGGGCCTCCTCTTTGCTCCATGGCTGTCACAGCCCTGTTGGGGGTGGGATCTGCTCCCCAGTTGTTGGATTAGAAGCTCTAATGGTTGGGTTTGATAAGTGTGTGCCTATAAGTGCATGTTCTATCCCAGAGGAAGTGAGCACTGAAGCAAGTGAGGTCCATGTGGTCAGAGGGAATCTATGCACTGCCCATGCAGGCATCCACGGTTCTTCCCATCAGCAGCCCAAAATTGTGTCCCCTTCTTTGTTCATCCCATACCTAGTGCTAGGCTGGGGACTGGGGCTAGGGTACTATGGCTACAGGAAACAATGTGGTTTTGCTACCGCCTGGGACCTGGGCTGCCATTGTGGGATGGTTCCTCCCAGGACCTGTTTGCCCCTAATCCGACTCCAGTCTGGGGTGTGAGATGGACACAACTAGAGTGCTCCTGCCAGGAAAGGAACCACTGCATATTCCTCCCCAGGGGCAATCCACTGGAGACCTGTGGTTCCATGACACCACCTGGTGTGCACACCAGCAAAGTCCATCTCTGTGGGACCCACCACCACTGTTCACAAGCTGACAGTGGGCTCCAAGTTTTGGCCTAGATCACACCCAAGGCCTTCCTGGCTTTCTCTGTGCAGTTACACCAAATCTTCTCCCAGGGCCTGAGACTCAGTGCCTAGCCGCTGGGCATACTAGCAGCCCTGCCTGGCATGGGTTTTTGCTGGGAAGTGTGACAAGGTGGCAGCTGTCAGTGCCTGTCTTACTCTACCCTAATTTTTAGCAAGCCTGCACATGCCCACTCTTTTGGAGCAGAGTCCAGCCCCTCTGTCTGTCCCAGTGGACCTCGTAGCAGGCAGGGTAGCTTCCCAGGGTGAGGGCTTGCCCATGCCTCCATCACAGATCCTCCCTAGGGGCACCAGTCCCTTTCTGATGCTTTTTTTTTTTTTTTTGGACTTACCCAGTTGTGTGGGAATCTTTCTTGCATCTTTGGTTTTATAAGAGATATTCTGCCAATTCCCAGTTGGTTTTTTGTGAGAATTGTTCTACTTTTGAGGTGTTTAAAACTGCACATCAAAAATATCAATGTATTTTCATATTAACGTTGCTTTAGATATATAAAGTAGAGGTCAGGATTAGATTATGTCTGCTAGTATGATTATTGTTTCTTTTTTTTAAAATAGAAATGACCAGTAAAATCAGGGAAAAACTGAAGTTATATAGTTATTGGTCATGATTTAGGGACAGAAAGGCTTGTCATTCAGTTAGGAGAAAATAAATGGAGGACGTGAACTGAAATAATATGACATTCTAGCTTTCATAAATTAGATTACTATAATGAGATAATGGATAAAATGTTATACTATGTTTCAAGCAGTTTGCTTTTGGGCTATCTGGTGCCAAACAAAATTACTTCATGATTTTTGTGCAATGCACATGAGTCTACATTCTCCAGCTTTCACGGGTCACCATTTGAATAATATGTAACTAATATTATGTAAGCTTCCAAACTGAATAAATGCAGAATTTTCAGTTTTTATCTCACCTTTCTTTAGCATCACTGATCTCTCTAAGGAATTGTTCAAAAGTTGCAGAAGTGTGTCATAGTTTTCCCCCTGTCACATCCTGCCAATGACCATTGCTACATATTTCTCACTCTACCTCTTCCCTTCTTATAACTAGGTTCTTTACTGTATTTTGCTCCAACCTAATTCCCTAATGCCCAGCCATCTCCAATTTGAAGTACAAAAATAGGTAGAAAGTTTAAAAATACTATAAGGAAATTACAGTGCTGTCACAATGTACAGTGTATTCATATGTACACATACACACAATTGGTAATATACTATCTATAAAGTTTATGTTCTTTATCTCTCTAACAGTATACTGTGAACATTTCCCATACCATTAAATATGATCCAAATACATTATTTTAATGCCTACAAATTAGATCCTTTTTGTTGTTATAACTAAAAATGAGATGTGTATTATATACTTTAATCATTTTTTCAACTCTGATTCCATAAACTCTACTTTAGGAAGAGGTAAGATAACATATACTGGGAAACATATTTTCAATTGGCCAATGTAAATATTTAATTTAGTACATTTGATATCACCAGTTTCAATCCTAAAAATAACTAAAATTAGCAATTAAGATTAGTGTAATTTTTTTCAGAGCCTGTTATTGGTGTTCTGGTTCCTTGCTCATTTTTGTGTACAAAGAATAGTTAAGTGATAGGAATTGGTTCTGTGTTGATCAGTATCCACACACAAAAGCAATAGCTCACCAAAACAAATGTACATTTAGAATCCCTGATCATTCCTCTAGTTATAATTATGAAAATAATAGGTAAATACAGACTTTGACAGAGCTTAAAATGACAGATTTCTAATAAGTAGAAGAAATTGAGTCTATATTATCATGTTTACCTCAATTGGTGGAAGAAGCCAGCTTTTCTAGCTTCTGGAATTTTTGTTTTTATACCACCATGTGGGTACCAAAATTTTTGTTACATATGCAGATGTTTGACCAACAAATCTAGTAATTCAAAACATATGGGGATTTTCTCAATTTTAAAGGATATGTTGTTTTTATGAAATCTGTAAATTAATCTACTTTGTCCTGTCCAAAAGATTTTCAGAGTTTCATTCTGTTCAAAGAGCTGCAACATCTGAGCAGGAAAGATTCAATAACTGATTTGATTCTGAACAGGTTTATCTGAGGAAATTTCACACATTTCTGTAGATTTTTTAAAATTATTTTTTTGTAAGTATATGTATTTCAAATCTGAGCCTGTGTTCTGCAGAACAATATTGGCTGATCAATGTGTTATTTTGATTTTGGAGTCATTATACTGGAGTTTATTTCTTGTAAAAATACTTATATATTATTTCTTATTGCTATTAAGGAGTTTGTGAAAAGAAAGGATAAAATTAAGTAAGTAAAAGTGTCACAGTTCAACTTAAGTTTCAATTAAGAATTCTATGTTTGCTTGGAAAAATAAAATATAAAATTGCACGTTGGTTACTGATATGAGATGAGACTTGGTGTGAAAGTCATTTAAGAAAAGTGAAAAAGCAATAAAACTCCAGCTGTTTGGTTAGGAAAGGTTTATTAGAACTGCCTCAAACTCAGTCAAACCAATAGCCAGAGTTCTTCATGAACCACACTGTGGCTGATATAATTGAAAGTTTATTTCTAATGTATATTGTCCATTTGAAAAGTATATGTGAAACCAACACTAATATTCTCCATCCTGTATGTAATCATAAATGAAAGATAAAGACCTCCAAAATTTTTAGAGATTAAAAATAGTATATTTTTTGTCCTCACTTTTTCAGAGTTCCATTTAATCATGCAGATAACTTGCTTAAGAGTGCAAGGTATAGGGTCAGTTAACTTTCACCTTGCTCTTGGAGTTTGGAGAGAAAAGCTGCAGTTTTGAGTAAGGGATGACAGGCCTGGGTTTAACAAAAACCAAAACACGGATGATAGCATAGCTATGTACACTACGAAAAACAAAGATTTTTTTTTTAAACATCTTTATTGGGGTATAATTGCTTTACAATGGTGTGTTAGCTTCTGCTTTATAACAAAGTGAATCAGTTATACATATACATATGTTCCCATATCTCTTCCCTCTTGCGTCTCGCTCCCTCCCACCCTCCCTATCCCACCCCTCCAGGCGGTCACAAAGCACCGAGCTGATCTCCCTGTGCTATGCGGCTGCTTCCCACTATCTACCTTACGTTTTGTAGTATATAGATGTCCATGCCTCCCTCTCACTTTGTCACAGCGCACCCCTCCCCCTCCCCATATCCTCAAGTCCGTTCTCCAGTAGGTCTGTGTCTTTATTCCTGTCTTACCCCTAGTTTCTTCATGACATTTTTTTTCCTTAAATTCCATATATATGTGTTAGCATACGGTATTTGTCTTTTTCTTTCAGTAAAACAAAGGTTTTTAATATCTGTTCTGGTTACAGAAAAGATACATATTCACTGTTATTCAACATTTTCAAAAATAAAAGTATTTTAGAGAAGAAATCATGTCCATTTTGCTCAGAAACTCCCATATTTTCTGATATGGAAAAATAAGTGATTGCTTATAGTGTCAAGTATTTTAGAGGAAGAGAAAGGCTTGAGGAGGATAAACAAATAATAAGGGAATTATTTGGAGGAGGTCAGCTTACTTTCTTATGCTGACATATAAGGAGATGTAGTTTTCACTGATATTTTCACTAATTGAAAACTATAAGAGTGTTACACTAATCTAACTTTACATTAACCATTTAAGTAATGACTAAAACAGTCTGTAAAGCATCACTACTGTCATCTACCCTGTTTCACAGTGGCACAAATATAAATTATCACAGTTGGGTCAAAAAGAGAAAAACACATAACAATATTAAAACAAACTCATGCAAACCCATAGGTGCAATGTTCAAAAGAGAGGGTTTTTTCCCATTGTCATGCACAGAAAAAATTAAAAAATAGTTGCATTTAGAGCTTTTAATATCAGTATGTTTTAATAAATGCATTCCTTTTCATTCATTTCTAGGACCTAAACAAGACAAAGTCTGTCACAGAGCTGGAATTTACTGAGCAAATTTGAAGTCAACATGTTATTTATATATTAAGGTTGAGCTTCAAAGTACTGAGTCATTTAAAACACTGTGTGTGTGTGAGTGAGTGTGTGTTTATGTGTGTGTGTGTGTGTGAGAATTTTCTGTGTAATTTAAGATACCTCCCACTTGATGATTTAGGAACAGGAATCTTCACAGTAAATCTATATACTATCTACAAAGCTTTATAACATTCCATTTGATTGCACTTTACAAAATAAACATTATAATATATTCCAATGTCATCTGAATTACAAACAATTAGCTAGCATCAGATTTTCACATTATGGGAGGTGAATAGTACTATGTACTTTGCACTAAGTCATGTTTTTTTGGTTGGTCATTCAGAAGCATGCATACCTAAAACTCACCCAGTGATTGGCTTAATTTTTATAAAAAAATCATTTTAGCTGGGTGCAGAGAGGTGAATTATAATGCTTGATTGATAACAAAAGTCATGACAATAAATTTTCCAGGTGAAGGAGTCAAGCATAGGTTTTTATTTAAAATGCTGAAAGGAAGGCATTAAGAGCAAGGAAGACTGTGGGTCGTTTTTTAATGAACCATGTGTTATGGTTGACATCTTTTAAAAAAAAAGGGAGTAACTTTGTAATCAATTCAAAAATTACCTTAAAAGTGAGACACTATGCACTTAATCTTTACAAAACGTATATAATGGAGAAGACATCTTTTTAAAATCATTTTTGTGAAATATCACCTTTGAAGTTACAGCTGTGCAAAATGCCAACCTGAAATATTGGGTTAAATGACTTAGCCAAACAATGTAACTCAACAGCATTTCCCTTTGCAACAGACGCACAGCTAAGCATTAATCTCTAAACAGGATCAAGAAAGTAATGATGAAATATGAACTTTCTCAGGGATTTTTACTTCTGGACAAGTAGTATCAATGTTACACTTAGAAATAAATTGGTTTATTGGAATACAACATGTTAGTCATTTAAAAAATTTGTAGTAGAACATTTTCTTAAAACAAACCTTACAAAAACCCCAATACATGATTACGTGAGATAGAATTCCAAAAGACCCCTCCCCGCAACTTCCTTCTCCCTAGTTACTTTTCTCTGCTAAACACCAAGGAAGCATACTTGGGAGACCCTGAGACTACACTGATACCAATGAGAGCAACTCTCAGTTTTAAAAGTTTCGCCATATCCTCAGCCCCCAGATCTTTTCCTGTCTTTCTACCAATGAAAATATGTTTTTCAATTTATGTTGCTGTGAGGTCCAGGACAACTACTCAAGACACATTGTGGAAAAGATTATTGAAGAAGCTGAAGGGAAACTGAGGATCTTGATGGATGTTTCCTGTAAGATACCCTCAATGAGATGATTGGAAGGTGGCTTTGAGTTTACATGTGCTGCTGAAGTTGAAAGGATCGACCTCCACATGTCCCCTTCCAACTGACTTAAGAAAGTAGACTACCACCAAGTCTAAGACTGAAGTTGGAGGAAAACAGTTTTAAGTGACTGTTCTCCGTGAATCGAGTTCTGAAATGCAAAACCCATTAGGAGCATTCTGGGAAGCTTCAGCTGGAGGAAATACGCTACTCTGTAAAAAGACAATCTTAAGACCTTCAGGTTGGACAGGCCACATGTAGACATTCTGAACGATAGCCTGGTTGAACAGCCAGTTGGGAGTGAGTCATCTTGAATGTGCTAATGAGGCAAACCTTCAGACTGCAGCCACATCAACATCTGATGACAATCCTTTGAGACACCTCAAGTGAACTTCCTGCCCAACTTTTCTCAAGTTCTTATCTACAAAATTCTGAGCTTAAAAAAGTAGTTATAAGGCACTGAGTTGTGAGGTAATTTGATATATAGCAAGAATCATTGGAACAGCAATTTTCAATCATATCTGCTTATATGAGCATGAAAATAATAGTGATATGTGCATATAAAATAAAGTAAATAATGAGATATTTGGTCACAAACTTGAGTTAATACAGATTCTGAATTTGATGATTGCATTTCACTTTAAACCCTATAGTTGATAAGGTAAAATGATGTCAAGGTGTCAAATTTGGTTTCTATCATTTGACCTAGGGAAACACACCATTCAAGAAGGACAAATTCTCCTGTTTCTACATTCTGAAGGAAACTGACTTACATCAATCGCTAAATAATAGAATTTAAGCAATGTGCACTCATTTATTCAGTAAATATTTTTGAGGACTACTAAAACCAGATATTATGTTAGTAACTTTGTTTAAAATGAACAGTATCCTTTTCTATTGGAGCTTACAACTTTGGAGTTATGGGAGTCAGAATTCATTTATAGCATCTCTAATTTTTAAATTATTCAGACTCAGTGAAAAATTTGAGGTACAGTATAATGAACCTGCATTTATTGATTTTATCTCCTTTACCTAAGTTTGTGAATTAGTATTTCATTAAACTGTTTTCTCCTCTTCTTCCTCCCCCTCCTTATTCCCTTTCCTTTTATTCCTTTCCTTTTCTTTCTCTTTCCTCTCCTCTCCCCTCCCATTTTTTAAAGGATATGATATGGGAATAAATTCTAAATCGGCTGCTTCTATCAATTAATGGGGTAGACATTTAAAAGTTACATCAAATGTAAAATATGTCCACAAGTTAGGCTATTTTTCAAGATATTAAAGGGAATATTTAATGGGAAACTAATTCAAATTGTGTGATGAGGGGAGCCCTATTTGAAGATGTGAAATAAAACCAAGATGGATAAGAAAGCATCCAGGAAGAAGAGGCAAGTGGGAGGATAGGAGAGCATGCTGTGTTCAAAGATTTAGAAGGTGATTGCCAACATATAGAGCAATGTGGAAGACTGGTTTCATAGGGCTTTGGAAAGTTAGGTGGAAGTCACGTAATATGTGGTCTTGATGGTTATTTTATGAAGATTGCATTCCATTCCAGATGTGACAGTCACTGAAGTGTTTTAAGCGACTATGTGATGGGATTTAATTAACATTTATTTAACATGCACTCTGAATGCTGTGTAGAAAGATCATTGGAATAGCCAAGAATATAAGTTAAAAAATACTGGGCTCTTACAGTATAAAATAAAATAGGATAGTGGCTTGGACTGTGCTATGGATAGAAAGAAACATATTTAATTAAGATATATTTTTAGCAGCTTTATTGAGATACAGTTCATATACTTTATAATTTACCAATTTAAAATGTGCAACTCAGTTGTTTTTAGTACATTCACAGATATGTGCAATCATCACCAGAGGCAATTTTAGAATATTTTACCATCCCCAAAAGACACCCTGTAGGATTTAGCATTGACCTTCTGTATCCCACTCCACACCGCCCCCACCCCGCATCCACCCAACCATAGGCAGCCACTAATAAACACTATCTCTATAGATTTCCATGTTCTGAGCATCTTATACGAATGGAATCATATGTGATCTTTTGTGACTAGCTTCTTTCATTGAACATAACATTTTCAAGGTTCATCTATATCGTACCATGTATTAGTGTTTCATTCTTATGTCTGAATCATATTCTATGTATTTACATACCACATTTTGCTTATATTATTTGTCCATTGATAGACATTTGGGTTGTTTCCACCTTTACCTACTATGAATAATTCTGCTATAACAGTCATGTAAAAATTTTTGTGTAGATCAGATTTCATGTCTCTTGGGTATATCCTTGGAGTGGAATTTCTGGGTCTTATGGTAACTCTGTTTAATCGTTTGAGGGACTGGCAAACTGTTTTCAAAGGAGCAGTACTATTTTACATTCCTATCAACAGCGTATGAGGGTTCTGATTTCACATCTTCATCAACACTCACTATCACCTGACTTTTTGATTATAGCCATGCCAGTGAATGTAAAGTGGTATTGCATCATGGTTTTGATTAGTATTTTCCTGATGACTAATGAATTTGGCTATCTTTTCATATGCTTATTATCCATATGTATGTTTTCTCTGGAGCTTCTTTGAATAAATATGGGTATGATTCCATTAAGAAGTGGAAAAAAATCAGAATAGACAGTCACTAAAGAGAAGTCCCTAATATGGAAATAAGTAGAACATAGTAGACAAATGAAGAAACAGAGGAAAAATGTGTATACGACAACTATAAATCTGTTATAAATTTGATGGCAGAAAGATGCCTTCCTTCTTTTTCAGACACACCAGCTGAAACTGAGATGGGAAAAAGGGATTTGAGGAATGTTATAATAGAATGAAATTGACTTTGTACTGTTGGAAAAGCATAGTTACTAGGAAAAACAAAAACAAAAATACAGGTGTTCTGGGTAGAGTCCCCATTTCAGGCCAGTAATTATGAAATAAAATAATTAAGGAAAGAATAACAAAAGGATGTAAAGATTAGAAAGTTATCATAATACTAATAATAGTGATTGCTAATATTTAATGCAACCTGCAGTGTTCTAGGAATTGTTTTAAGCACTTTATATGGATTAACTAACTTATTCCTTACATCAACTCTATAAGAACTATCATGTTTATCTAACAGATAAGGGAACAAAGACAGAAGTAAACTTTCTGAAGGTCATTAGCAAGATCTGCAAGATCACTATATGTGACTTTTTATTGATTTGGGGAACATGTTATAGTAAGAAATTTAAATGAGTGATTCAAGAGAGAGTTCACTTTATTATAATGAGAGGCACAGTGTGACCATGATAGGGTAAGGTAAAGGAAAATTCTTTGGAGTTGAATATGGTAAGGAGTAAGATGAGATATACAAAGGGTACTGAAGTTATCATAGAATGGAGTTGAAGTTAAGTACTATGGACTACGAGGTAAGGTCTATAATGAAGGAAGTAATGCCTGAGACTTTGGTTGAAGATCATTAAGAGGGTCTACAGAGCAGGTATGTAGCTAAATGTTGAGAATTTCAATGATAGAAGAAATAATCTGGAAGCAACAAAGGAGAGCAAAGAGAGTATCAATCCTTCTCTCAAATTTCAGATATATAGCATGTCAAAAAAAATAGCTTCTTATTGAAAGGACTGCAGGAAATGGTATATCAAAGAGGAAAAGTGTTCCATTTAAGGAACATGTAAGGGGAAAATTCAGAAATGAGTTTAAGACTATATGGTATTTGATGAGCAGACAGTCCAGAGAAAAAAATGGGGAAAGAGGCTGGCGAGAGGAGGTTAATCAGGTACATTCATGAATTGGATAGATGGGAATGAGAGCTCAGAAACTAATGGATGAGCAGAGAGGTTTTTCATTCTCATACTGACAGAAATAAGTAAGGATGATGTGACATTTGGTGGATTTTATCTTGCTTGTGCTCCATATGTGGCTGGGCATTTTAAGGCCTATGACAAAAGGGTATTGGCCTGGACAATAGAGGCTATGGGTATAACTGTTTTTATCCTTTCAAATGGAGAAGAATATCTTAATATGGTGAAAATTTGTTTTGTATGGGATATCTCACTTTATCTTCTTCCTACCAATAATCCTGACATTTACTCCTATTAAATAGTAGAAACAATATTAGAGTTTCCCAGGCAAATATGAGTTCAGAATTGTAGAAAGTTTCCAGGTGAATCAGAGGACCTAGGTGCCTCACATTTCATCTTTAGAATTGTCATATTATTACCTAACAAATGATGCTAATAAGTATTAGAAATAGAGTAAATAGTTTCTCCAAAAAATCCTAATTTTTTCACCTGCCAGCCTACGCCCTTTTTCTTAGTTTTGTATTTGGCCGTTTTTTGGCCCTATTACACAGCCATCTAACCTGGAACTGAATTGAAACACATTGATTTGTTTTATTAATTATTAGGTTGATAGCTAATAAAAAATGAAGACAATAATGCCAAGAGTTTATTTTTACTCTGTATAAAATAGTACTTACCTTGTAAGTAAATTAATTATTGGCTAACACAGCAGGTTGATTTTAGTAAAACCTTGTAGGTAAGTCGGTCTTGTTATGACTACCATGTTTTTTTAATTAAAAATTAAGATCAAAAAGAACAAGAGTTCAAGGATAGTTTAGAAATTGTTTATTTATCTTAAAATGTTTACTTTTAAAACTTCCAAGCACAGCAATGCAGCAAAGTTCACATGGCCAGAAGCGCTACTCACAACGCACAAGCTGTGAAAGTAACACATTTCATTAAAACAGGCACCTCGAAGCTAAGCACCAAGTCATGCAAACAAACATGAGAAGGAGAAAGGAGCCTTTGGAAAAGCAATTATCCCCGAGAGATCCTGAGTCAGCTGTTTTCAGCTGCAAAAATTCCCTACTCTTACTGTTTTGTTATCCTCAGGTCCCCTCAACTGCTATTAAGTAATGGCAACGATTCTTGGAACTTTGAAAACATATTTTAAAATTTGTGATTATATATATTTGGGGGGGGGGATAGGAGGAGCAGAGATGGGGAGTAATGCAAACAGCCGAGGAGTGATGAAGTGAATAATATTGACCTTATACCAAGAACACTTCATGGGGACATAGTAAATAAGCCTCAGCAAATTTAAGAACTCAAGCAGAAAGGACTTGAACAAAAATTGAGGAAGCAGATGAAAAAGAAACTTTCTTCTTAAAAATATTTGCAAGAATTTTTTTAAATGCAAATAAAGTTATTTTTCTCCTTGTAAAATTAAAACATGTTTCTTATTGAAATGTGTGTAGGAAGTGCAGAAAACTATGATGACAAAATTAAAGTGATCCATAGAGAGACCTTCAAGATGTCAGAAGAGTAAGATGTGGAGATCACCTTCCTCCCACAAATACATCAGAAATACATCTACATGTGGAACAACTCCTACAGAACACCTACTGAATGCTGGCAGAAGACCTCAGACTTCCCAAAAGGCAAAAAACTCCCCACGTACCTGGGTAGTGTGAAAGGAAAAACAGAGACAAAAGAATAGGGACAGGACCTGCACCAGTGGAAGGGAGCTGTGAAGGAGGAAAGGTTTCCACACACTAGGAAGCCCCTTCATGGGCGGAGATGGCGGGTGGCAGGGAGGAAACCTTTGGAGCTGCGGAGGAGAGCGCAGCAACAGGGGTGCAGAGGGCAAAGCGGAGAGATTCCCGCACAGAGGATCGGTGCTGACCAGTACTCACCAGCCCGAGAGGCTTGTCTGCTCACCTGACAGGTCAGGTGTGGCCTGGGAGCTGAGGCTCGGGCTTCGGAGGTCGGATTCCAGGAAGAGGACAGGGGTTGGATGCATGAACACAGCCTGAAGGGGTTAGTGCACCACAGCTAGCCGGGAGAGAGTCTGGGAAAAAGTCTGGAGCTGCCGAAGAGGCAACAGATCATTGTTTAGCGGAGCGTGAGGAGAGGGGATTCAGAGCACTACCTAAACAAGTTCCAGAGACGTGAGCCATGGCTCTCAGTGCAGACCCCAGAGATGGGCATGAGACACTAAGGCTGTGGCTGCAGCCACCAAGAAGCCTGTGTGCAAGCACAGGTCACTATCCACATCTCCCCTCCCACTCCCAGGACCCTGTGCACCCTGCCACTTCCAGGGTCCTGTGATCCAGGGACAACTTCCCCAGGAGAACACACACGTACATCAGGCTGTTGCAACATCACATTGGCCTCTGCTGCCACAGGCTTGTCCCACATCTGTACCCTTCCCTCCCCCCGGCCTGAGTGAGCCAGAGCCCCCAAATCAGCTGCTACATTAACCCCGTTCTGCCTGAGTGAAGAATAGATGCCCTCAGGCGACCTACACGCAGAGGCAGGGCCAAATCCAAAGCTGAATCCCAGGAGCTGTGCGAACAAACAAGAGAAAGGGAAATCTCTCCCAGCAGCCTCAGGAGCAAAGGATTAAATCTCCACAATCAACTTGATGTACCCTGCATCTGTGGAATACCTGAATAGACAAAGAATCATCCCAAATTGAAGAGGTGGACATTGGGAGCAGCGACATATATATATTTTTTGCCCTTTTTCTCTTTTTGTGAGTGTGTATGTGTATGCTTCTGTGTGTGAGTTTGTCTGTATAGCTTTGCTTTCACAATTTGTCCTAGGGTTTGACTATCCATTTTTCTTTATTACTTAAAAAATTTTTTTCTTAATAATTACTTTTAATAACTTTATTTTATTTTACTTTATTTTATTTTATCTTCTTTCTTTCTTTCTTTTCACCCTTTTATTCTAAGCTGTGTGGAGGACAGGCTCTTGGTGCTCCAGCCAGGTGTCAGGGCTGTGCCACTGAGGTGGGAGAGCCAAGTTCAGGACACTGGTCCAAAAGAGACCTCCCAGCTCCATGTAACATCAAACAGCGAAAACCTTCCAGAGATCTCCATCTCAACGCGAAGACCCAGCTCCACTAAACAACCAGCAAGCTACAGTGATGGACACCCTATGCCAAACAACTAGCAAGACAGGAACACAACTCCATCCATTAGCAGAGAGGCTGCCTAAAATCATAATAAGGCCACAGACACCCCCAAAACGCCACCAGACATGGACCTGCCCACCAGAAAGACAAGATCCAGCCGCATCCACCAGAACACAGGCACTAGTCCCCTCCACCAGGAAACCTACACAACCCACTGAACAAACCATAGCACGGGGGACAGACACCAAAAACAATGGAAACTATGAACCTGCAGCCTGTGAAAAGGAGACCCCAAACACAGTAAGTTAAGCAAAATGAGAAGACAGAGAAACACACAGCAGATGAAGGAGCAAGATAAAAACCCACCAGACCTAACAAATTAAGAGGGAATAGGCAGTCTACCTGAAAAAGAATTCAGAATAGTGGTAGTAAAGATGATCCAAAATCTTGGAAATAGAATGGAGAAAATACAAGAAACATTTGACAAGGAGCTAGAAGAACTAAAGAGCAAGCACACAGTGATGAACAACACAATAAATGAAATTAAAACTTCTCTAGAAGGGATCAATAGCAGAATAGCAGAGGGAGAAGAACGGATAAGTGACCTGGAAGATAAAATAGTGGAAATAACTACTGCAGAGCAGAAAAAAGAAAAAAGAATGAAAAGAATTGAGGACAGTCTCAGAGACCTCTGGGACAACATTAAATGCACCAACATTCGAATTGTAGGGGTCCCAGAAGAAGAAGAGAAAAAGAAAGGGACTGAGAAAATATTTGAAGAGATTATAGTTGAAAACTTCCCTAATAAGGGAAAGGAAATAGTAATCAAGTCTAGGAAGTACAGAGAGTGCCATACAGGATAAATCCAAGGAGAAACACACCAAGACACACATTAATCAAGCTATCAAAAATTAAATACATAGGACAAATATTAAAAGCAGCAAGGGGAAAACAACAAATAACACATAAGGGAATCCCCATAAGATTAACAGCTGATCTTTCAGCAGAAACTCTGCAAGCCAGAAGGGAGTGGCAAGACATATTTAAAGTGATGAAGGAGAAAAACCTACAACCAAGATTACTCTACCCAGCAAGGATCTCATTCAGATTTGATGGAGAAATTAAAACCTTTACAGACAAGCAAAAGCTAAGAGAGAGCATCCCTGGTGGCACAGTGGTTAAGAGTCCGCCTGCCGATGCAGGGGACATGGGTTCATGCCCTGGTCCAGGAGGATCCCACACGCCATGGAGTGGCTGGTCCCGAGAGCCATGGCCGCTGA
>NW_020174703.1:1474072-1536083 GCF_003031525.2 Neophocaena asiaeorientalis asiaeorientalis
AAAACTAAGAGATTTCAGCACCACCAAACCAGCTTTACAACAGTTGCTAAAGGAACTTCTCTAGGCAGGAAACACAAGAGAAGGAAAAGACCTACAATAATAAACCCAAAACAATTAAGAATATGGTAATAGGAACATACATATCGAAAATTACCTCAAATGTAAATGGATTAATTCTCCAACCAAAAGACATATATTGGCTGAATTCATAAAAAACATGACCCATACATATGCTGTCTACAAGAAACCCACCCTAGGGACACATACAGACTGAAAGTGAGGGGATGGAAAAAGGTGTTCCATGCAAATGGAAATCAAAAGAAAGCTGGAGTAGCAATTCTCATATCAGACAAAATAGACTTTAAAGTAAAGACTATTACAAGAGAAAAAGAAGGACACTACATAATGATCAAGAGATCAATCCAAGAAGAAGATATAACAATTGTAAATATGCACCCAACATAGGAGCACCTCAATACATAAGGCAAATACTAACAGGCATAACAGGGGAATTTGACAGTAACACAATCATAGTAGGGGACTTTAACACCTCACTTTCACCAATGGACAGATCATCCAAAATGAAAATAAATAAGGAAACACAAGTTTTAAATGATACATTAAACAAGATGGAAGTAAAGTAGCAGGATACAAAATTAATGCACAGAAATCTCTGGCATTCCTATACACTAATGATGAAAAATCTGAAAGTGAAATTAAGAAGAACTTCCCATTTACCATTGCAACAAAAAGAGTAAAGTATCTAGGAGTAAATCTACCTAAGGAGACAAAAGACTTGTATGAAGAAAATTATGAGACACTGATGAAATAAATTAAAGATGATATAAATAGTTGGAGAGTAATGCCATGTTCTTGGATTGGAAGAATCAACATTGTGAAAATGTCTCTACTACCCAAAGCAATCTACAGATTCAATGCAATCCCTATCAAACTACCACTGGCATTTTTCATACAGAACTAGAACAAAAAAATTCACAATTTTTATGGAAACACAAAGGACACCGAATAGCCAAAGCAATGTTGAGAAAGAAAAATGGAGCTGGAGCAATCAGGCTCCCTGACTTCAGACTGTACTACAAAGCTACAGTAATCAAGACAGTATGGTACTGGCACAGAAAGAGAAATATAGATCAATGGAACAGGATAGAAAGCCCAGAGATAAGCCCACACATATATGATCACCTTATTTTTGATAAAGGAGTCAAGAATATACAATGGAGAAAAGACAGCCTCTTCAATAAATGGTTCTGGGAAAACTGGACAGCTACATGTAAAAGAATGAAATTAGAACACTCCCTAGCACCACACACAAAAATAAACTCAAAATAGTTTAAAGACCTGTATGTAAGGCCAGACACCATCAAACTCTTAGAGGAAAACATAGGCAGAACACTGTATGACATAAATCACAGCAGGATCCTTTTTGATCCACCTCCTAAAGAAATGGAAATAAAAACAAAAATGAACAAATGGGACCTAATGAAACTTCAAAGCTTTTGCACAGCAAAGGAAACCATAAACAAGAGGAAAAGACAACCCTCGGAATGGGAGAAAAGTTTTGCAAATGAAGAAACTGACAAAGGATTAATCTCCAAAATTTACAATCGGCTCATGCAGCTCAATAATGTGAAATGCAAATGCCAAATATAGGCATGACACTTCTGAAAAAAAAATAAAATTGGAAACTTGTTGTGTTGCATATCAGGCCCCTTTGCACAGCCTCAGTAATTAAGACAGTGTGGTATTGGACAAGGATATACAGATCAATGGAACAGAATAGAGGGTTCAGAAAAAGACATAGGTGTATATGGTCACTTGATTTATGATCAAGTGTAACTTTAACCAGTTAACTTTAACCAGTGAAATAATGCCCTACTTTATTAGCAAAGAGGGAAATGTACTTAGTCTTATAAATGGCAAAACCCAGTCAGTTCCCTTAAAACGTATACTCTCTGCCCTTCTGGTTACTTATGGCTTATGTATACCTGTGCTGTGCGATAGGTTTTAGTTGGCATCACTGTTAGTGAGATTTTGTGAAACTGGGTGGTTTACCCACCTCCTAGTAATCCTGACTTCAGTTTTGTGCAATTGTTTTTATTGTACCATCAGTAGTACAATATGAAAGAAATAAGAACAGTAAGTATATTACTCTCTACTATGTTGTACTTAGATGATCTATTTTGGATGTTTCACTATGATCATTTTGCACTTTTAAAATTCCTCTTAGTCTTTTGTCAAATGATAAAAATTCTATATTCATGAACTTTACACTGCAAATTTGTTCTTGTTATTATCTGTGACTAATTTGCTGACAAAAATAACTAAAATTCAGAAATCAATATCTTGAGTTACATTTTAATTAGTGTCACTTTACCAAAAAAAGCTTCTGACAGTTTAGTCTATTGATCTCTCTATTAACTAAATTTATCTTATAGACATATATGGAATTCATTAGAGTCCAAGGGGAACTACCATCAGGATGAATGCCCTCTCATTTTGAATAGTGGTGGGGCTGAAAATTATTAATGTTGGACACCCCCTTATGATAGATAACAAAATGTTAAAACACATACATTAGAAGATATTTGAATTATTGTTGTTTTAATTTGTATATTTCTTCAATAATTAACTTTGTATATTTTCCAGTAGAAAAAAAATAACAAAAAAGAAAAAGAAAAGGAAATCATTTCCTTTGCTCTTTCTTTTTAAAATAATGTTTTGTCAAAATTCAACGATAAAGATATATCATTTTCACATGTATTGTTTTCAAATACTGGGAGAAACAGGCATTTCATGTTAAAGCTTATAGAAATTTGACTTCGCCAAGCAATTTCCAAAGTGGGCATTTTTCCACTTGAGTATCTTCCCATCCTCAACAGACTCATTCTAATTTCCGTAGACTACTTCCTTGTCAAAACTTGTTGACAAGATCATTTATGATGAATTCTGATTCTCATATTTTTCTGCCATTTGTGTGAAGTGATTTATCCAATCTATCTGAGTCTTAGTGATATCTCTGTAAACAAGCAATAAAGTCTAGTTCTAATGTGAGGTAATGAAGATTAAATGAGATAACACATGAGAAAGATTTAGTAATGTGACTAGTACACAAAATTTAGGTTAAACTCTTAGGGTCCTCATTCGGATTTGCAATTTTCTGGGCTGCTTTAATGTCTTTAATGTACATTCGATAGACAGAAGTTGGGCCTCCCTGTATTTTTATTCCCTGACATAGTAGACTATACCTCAGCTCTCCTAATCCACAGGGTCTGAATCTGTGGATTTTGGTATCTGTGGGGGTCCTGAAATCAATCCCCTGAGGATACAGAGGGATGGCTGTACTTTTTAAATACTCATAACCTTTGGACAGAAATCCTAAATAAAAATAATTATAATTGTTTATTTAAGTGCCAGTGTTTAAAAGATACTAGAAAATGTCTTTTAGATGTTTAAAAATAGGACTGAATTTAGTTTTGTTTTTATAGTATGTTGCAGGAATTGGTTTTATTCATAGATTAAAATCATGAAATTTACATAATTTTGGGTTTCTGTATTCCTTATTCACCAGAATCTATTCCACGTCAATGTTTGTATTGCTCTCAGACAAGAGTTCAATATTTAATAGTATATCTATTAAAATAACCTATTATAGAGATTTAGTAAAACTCACTTATTTAAATAATGTTAGATTATTTACGTAACACTGCTTATTAAATGATTTTCTAATTATATTTCCCCTAAATTTGCAAGGTAATGTCTGCACTAAAGTGGATTTTACATTACTCTTTTTGATCACTTGATTTCCTCAGGTTAGCACAATTAATAAATTAATATTTTTACACCTTTAAAAGCTGAATTGACTCACCTAGTGATATCAGTTTTGTTTCTGGAATTCTGTTGTTTAATTTTTATCTTTCTTTGTGACTACTTTACATTTTAAAAAAGTGTACCTAATGGAATTAGACAATCCAATACAACACCATCTGCTGTGCATCACAGTCATGTTTTATTGTGGTTCACTGACAAAATTTTCGTGAAACTGACATCTTCTTTGATAAAGTCACAATCTGAAAATGGCAAATTACCTGCCATAAAATCGTGTAAAGCACATCATAGCTTTTAAACACATTTACTTCTCTTCCCACTATGTTACTATTTTTTATCTAATTAAAATTGATTTTGGTGATTATATAATAGCTTGGAAGGATTTTTTAAAATTTAAATATTGATAAGTTAAGCAAAAGAAACATTCAAGATTTGATTTAAAATTTCTATTATTTGAGATGTTTTACTTAGATTACCTATGTTTATCATATCTTACAGCTGAGATTTCTTTATCAATTAAAAAAAGTCCTGTTTCCTAAACATTTTTCTTTCAAGTTAATGAACTCATCTTTGTAACTGGATATTTAAATTTGATTGCATGATTTTATTATATACTTTCATTTTTTTCAATTTGAAAATTAAAATATGCACTAGATTTAATAAAGAATCAATAGTTACATTTCTGGTTTCTCAGTAAGGTAATAAATTAGATCAGGCTACTCAAATATGGAGTTGAACAAAAGTGAGATAGAAGTATATGAATCTGAATAGAAATATTAAAATGTTGGAAGAAGCTACTGGGAGAGAATATTCTTTATGTCGTCTATTCTTTTTCTGTTTTTTTGTGGTTTTAATTGAACATTTTATGTGATTTCATTTCTTTCCTATCTTAGTATTTCAGTTACACTTCTTATTTAGTGGTTGCCTCACATTTTGCAATATATATTTACAACTAACCTAAGTCCACTATTAAATAATGGCATACAGTTGGCCCTTAATATCCACTGGTTCTGCATCCAAGGATTGTATTTGGAAAAAAAATCCAGAAAGTTCCAAAAACCAAAAATGGAATTTGCTATGTGTTGGCAACTATTTACATAGCATTTATATTGTATTAGGTCTTATAAGTAATTTAGGGAAAATTTAAAGTGTGTAGAAGGATATTCATAGGTTATATGCAAATACAATGTTATTTTATGTAAGAGACTTGAGTATTCCCAAATGTTGGTATCTGCAGGGGGTCTTGGAACTAATCACCTATGGCTATTGAGGGACAACTGTATATGCCACATCACAGGTGGTGTGACTACCTTATAATAACAATTCTTACTTTTTCCTCCCATTGCTTGTATCATGGCTGTCATTTATTTTACTTATATATAAACATATATAAGTATATATTATATATATTCATATATATAAGCATACATAATGAAATACTTTGCTATTATTATTTTGAACAAACTGTTATCTGTTAGATTAAGAATAAGAAAAATAAAAGTTTTTATTTACCTTTAGTTATTCCTTCTTCTATACTCTTCCCTTCTTTTTGTAGATTCAAGTCTAACCTATATTATTTTCTATCCCTCTAAAGGACTTCTTTTAACATTTCTTGCAAGGTAGGTCTACTGGCAACAAATACCTTCAATTTTTGTTTGTTCAAGAAAGTCTTTTTTTCCCTTCACATTTGAAGGATAATTTCACAGGTTACAGAATTCTAGCTTGGTGTTTTTATCTCTCAACACTTTAAATATTTTACTTCACTCTCTTTTTGCTTGCAGGATTTCTGAGAAGTCAGATGTAATTCTCATCTTTGAACCGCTATAGGTAAGGTGATTTTTTGGTTTCTTTCAAGATTTTTTTAATCTTCTACTTCCTGTAGTTTGAAAATGATATGCCCAGGTGTAGTTTGTTTGTTTTTGCCATTTTTCCTGCTTGGTGTTCTCTGAGCTTCCTGAATGCACTCTTAATTGGCATTAAGAATATCTGACATTAGTTTACAGAAATTGTCAATTATTATTGTTGCCAGTATTCTGTTTCTTTCTCTCTACTCCTTCTGTCATTCCCATTACACATATGTTACACCTTTTGTAGTTGTTGCACAGTCCTTGTATACTCTCTTTTGTTTTCTGCAATTCTAAAGGATGCTTCTTCATTTTGTTGATTCTTTCTTTTGCTATGCAAAACCTTTTGAGTTGAATGAAGTCCCATTTGTTATTTTTGTTTGTTTGTTTTGGTTTTTTTTTTTGTGGTACACGGGCCTCTCACTGTTGTGGCCTCTCCCATTGTGGAGCACAGGCTCCAGACACGCAGGCTCAGCAGCCATGGCTCACTGGCCTAGCCGCTCTGCGACATGTGGGATCTTCCTGGACCAGGGCACGAACCCGTGTCCCCTGCATCAGCAGGTGGACTTCAACCACTGCGCCACCAGGGAAGCCCTGTTATTTTTGTTTTTGTTGCTTGTGCTTTGGTGTCATATCTGAAAAGTTTTTGCCAAGAGCAATGTCAAGAAGCTTTTTTTCTATGTTTTCTTCTCGGAGTTTTACAGTTTCAAATCCTACATTTACGTCTTTAATCCATTTTGAGTTAATTTCTGTGAGTTGGTGTAAGATTGGAATCCAATTTCATTCTTTTGCATGTGAATATTTAGTCTTCCCAACATCACTGATTGAAAAGACTGTCTTTTCCCCACTGAGTATTCTTGGCTCCTTCATCATATATTAATTGACTGTATATGCATGGGTTTATTTCTGGGCTTTCAATTTGATTCTATTGTTCAATGTGTCTCTTTTTATGCTAGCACCATACTGTTTTGATTATTCTAGTTTTGTAATATACAGTTGACCCTTGAACAACATGGGTTTGAACTACACAGATACACTTACCTGTGGATTTTTTTTTTTTTTCACTAAATATGTACTACAGTACTACACAATCCTTGGTTAGTTGAATCTGTGAAAGTTGTACCTCAGATACAGAGGGCAGACTGTAAATTCACACGTGGATTTTCAACTGCATAGAGGGTTGATACCTCTAACTGCCATGTTGTTCAGGGTCATCTGTAGTTTGAGATCAGGAAGTGTAGTGTCTCTAGCTTTGCTCTTCTTTTTCAAGATTACTTTAGTCAAGGTTTTTTGTGGTTCCATACTAGTATTAAGATTGTTTTTTCTATTTCTGTGAAAAATACAGTTGAAGTTTTGATAGGAATTGCATTGAATATATAGATGGCTTTGGGTGGTATGGACATTTTAACATATTAACTCTTCCAATATATGAACATGGGATATCTTTCCATTTTTTGTGTGTGTCTTCTTCATCAGTGTCTTATAGTTTTTAGTGTATAGGTCTTTCCTACAAAAATGGCTACATTTTTTCCTAAGTATTTTATTGTTTTTGAATCTATTGTAAATGAGATCATATTCTTTACTTCTCTTCTAGATATTTCATTGTTACTATATAGAAATACAGCTGATTTCTGTATATTGCTATTATATCCTATAACATTATAAATTTGTTCCTGAGTTCAAAGAGTTTTTATGGTAGAGTCTTTAGGGTTTTCTAAGTGTAAGAGTATGTCATCTGCAAACAGAGACTATTTTACTTAGTTCTTTCCTATTTGGATAACTTTCATTTTTCTTTTCCTTCTTTTTTTTCTTGACTAATTGCTGTAGTTAGGACTTCCAGTACCATGTTAATAAGAGTGGTGAGAGTGGGCATCCTTGTCTTATTTCTGATCGTAGAGGAAAAGCTTTTCACTGTTGAGTCTGATTTTACCTGTGGGTTTATCATATATGGCCTTTATTATGTTGAGGTGTGTTCTATAACTAATTTTTGAGAGCTTTTATTGTGAAAGATGTTGAATTTTGTCAAATGCTTTTTCTGCATCTATTGAGGTGGTCCTATGATTTTTATCCTTCCTTTTGTTAATGTGGTATATTACAGTTTTTGATTTGCATATGTTGATCCATCCTTGCATCCCAGGGATATATCCTAGTTGACCATGGTTTATGATCCTTTTACTGTGTTGTTGAATTTGGTTTGCTGGTATTTTGTTGAGGATTTTTGCATCTATATTCATTAGGGATATTGACTTGTACTACTTTTTTTTTTGTAGTGCCCTTATCTGGCTTTGGTATCAGGATAATGATGGCCTCATAAAATGAGTTTGGGATTATTTCCTTTCCTTCAAATTTTTGGCAAAAGTTCGAGAAGGGTTGGCATTAATTCATCTTTAAATGTTTGGTAGAATGCACTAGTGAAACTAACTCATTTTAGGCTTTTCTTTGTTGGGAGAATTTTGATTAATGTTTCACTCTCCTTAGTCCTTATTGGTCTGTTCAAGTTTTCAGTTGCTAAGAGAATAGAACTTAAATGTTCTCATCATACACACACACACCCCGACACACATACACACAAGGAATTAGGAAAGGTGCTAGATGTGTTAACTAAATATATCGCTGTAATCACTTTCCAATATATACATGTAACAAATCATCATGTTGTATGCTTTAAACTTATACAATGTTATATGTCAATTATATCTCAATAAAGCTGTAAAAAAATAATAACATTAAAATCATCTTATCAATTGTAACAAATGCACTGCACTAATGCAACATGTTACTAATGGGGGAATTAAGGAGGAAGGGAAGGGGACAAGGTATATTGTTACTCTTTGTGTTTTCTGCTCAAGTTTTCTGTAAACCTGAAACTGCTGCAAAAAAGTCTATATTTTTTCAAAAATCTGTCATTCACAATAGCAACCAAACATATAGAATATCCAAGAAGTTGAATGAGAAATATGTCAGATTTATCAGAGGAAAAGCTATGGATCATCAATAAAGTAATAAAATAATACAAAAATATAAAAATAGAACTATATCTTACTTAAAAGGGGAATATAAGAAAGTTTTCATTTTTTTAATTGAGAATTTTAATTTTTTATCAAAATTGTACTTTGAAATATGCATAGAATAATTAATAATTTATTTTTAAATCAGTTTTATTGAAGTAAATTTACATAAAGTAAATTTATTTATTTAAAGTGAACAGTGGTTGCATTCTGTACACAGTCCTTTCTGCTGTTACCACAATAAAAATAAACATTTCCATCATCCTAAGGCATTCCCTCATACTACTTTGCAATCAATCACTGTCCCAACATCAGAAACTGACAATCACTGATTTTTCTGCAACTAAGTTTTACAGATTGGTATTGGACCTTAAAAATAGTCTGTGCTTGTAGCAGTCAAACAAAGAACTTGACATTCACTCGCCAGTGATATACCCTACCAGTGTCAAAACAAATGTCTGCTCCTTCATACCTAAGCAATAAGTTTATTGTCTGCCTAATTCAATATTTTTAGCTCAACATTTATTTACTTTTTAAAAATTTTTCTTACTAACAATATTTATTTGGAATAAATGCACATTTTATTAAATATACTTAAATATATATTTATTATAAAACAACATACTTTTATTTTTTTAGAAAAAGTGTGTGTTAAGTCCAGTATGAATTTAGGTTTTATAAATAAATTTAATGACTATTTAATCTATTTCTCCTTTTTTATTTTTTAGTGGATATATATATATTTTCTTAACATCTTTATTGGGGTATAATTGCTTTACAATGGTGTGTTAGTTTCTACTTTATAACAAAGTGAATCAGCTATACATATATCCCCATATCTCCTCCCTCTTGCATCTCCCTCCCACCCTCCCTGTCCCACCCTCTAGGTGGTCACAAAGCACCAAGCTGATCTCCCTGTGCTATGCTGGTGCTTCCCACTAGCTATCTATTTTACTTTTAGTAGTATATATAAGTCCATGCCACTAAGCTGGGACAAAGTGACAGAGTGGCACGGACTTATATAGCTCAACATTTATGACCAGTCAGAAGAATGTTCTGTAAATACTTCTAAAATACAGGATCCCAAATAGAAATGTGCTCTAACAGCTTAGCAATATAATATAGGAAAAACTACTTTTGGAGCCATGATGACTGTATTCTAGTTCCACCATTTTTATTACCTAGCTATGATACCTGGATCCATCATTAAACTTCTCTGAGACTCAGTTTCTCAAAACAAGGGTGCTCTATGATCCAAGACTTCCAGCTAAAGTAGAAACGCAGGGAAATATTCAGGCATGCAAATATTATTATCTTCAATTCTGACTTCTAAAATTTCCCATGTTTTAAAAGTGAGAAAATCTGCCACATCTTAAAACAAATACTCACTGTTACTAATTAATAAATTCAATTTTTCACTGAATGATATATTGTCTATTTGCATGTGTGTATATACATATTTGTATTCAAGCATATATATAATTATGTATATAAATATATAAAATACATGTATTAATAAACATATATTTAAAATAATACCCCAATTATTTATGGATAACATCACAATAATAAATAATAAAATATTGTTTGTGTTCCTATCTTAAATACTTTCATTTGGTATGAGTATAGAGGTATTATATTTTTCACTTTTTAATATGAAATCATGCTGTTTCTTTATCCTTGTTTGAGATTCATTCTTTTGTTTAAAAATCCACAACTGTGGCCATGTTTAGTGTTCTTTCATCTTCTTTGTCTTAGAAGTGTCAGAATTTTGACAACTAAGCAAATATATTCAACATCTTACAAAATTTATGGAGAGATGATGGCTTCACACAGCTGTATTCAAAGCACTGAAAAAAAATGTTGCCATTTTTTGTGTGTCTAAGTAATTGAACTGCAACAATACTGGGAATTACTTGTTAATTATAATATAGAATGGTTTATACCATCTGAGTTGTCCCAAAATGCATGTTTTCAGAGCAGCTGTTAGGAGGACACCTTAGTTTTCATCTAAAGTTTTAAGTCATAAATGAATTTTGTATAAAGAAATTTCTGTGTGGAGAGAGTGTATGCACCCTCTTTTTATATTTGAATGAATATTCATACAAAAAATATTTAAGAAACAAAAATATTTTAATCTAGATGGGAAAAGAGGGGAAACTTTTAAATAAAATTTTCCAAGTTTCAGGTAAATTAAGACATTATCCTAATGTGCCAATATTTTTTATGACTCTCAAGTACTGATTAGCAAGTAATTTCATCTATTCGGCATCAGTTATTTTCTCCATAAATGAGGACCGTAGTCTAAACGGTCTCCAAATTTTCCCCAAACTATGTATTTTGTATATAGTTTATATAATTAAGTTTAATCATATGATCCTGCATTAAAATTTTGTTTTGTAATAAAGACAATCTGTATAAGATAATTTAATACTAAGCTAAAAGATATTATTATATTAAAAATTCTCCTTCAGTAATTGTACAAATGTATTGTTAATAACCATATCATTAGTGTAAAGTTGGCTTTAGCTATGTGCATATTAAAAGCCTGGTATAAATCAGGAGTCAGCAAACTATGGCCCATGGGCCAAATCCTACCTGCCATCTGCTTTTGCAAATAAAGTTTTATTGGATAACAGCCCCATCCTTCATTTACACACTGTCTGTGGCAGCTTTCATATTACAACAGCAGAGCTAAGTGGACGTGGCAGACACCTTATGGCCCAAAACACTTACAGTCTGTCCCTTAACAGAAAATGTTTATCAAAGGCTGTTCTTTTACAAATAATCAGATATAACACCCCAGTCAAAGTCATAACCACCTTAGGCTGAAGTAGCCAGGTCAGATTGTAGTTAAGTGGTACAAAATCACAGGGAGGTAACGAACAAATTCTGGATTGAGGGAAATTTTATAAAACAAAGGACACTGTCTGTGATAGGGGTGTGTGGGGGAAATGCAAGATTTAATATAGTTTTAAGAGACAAAGTAACCAATTGCAGGGGGTGGACATAGTTTGAATCCCAATTCAAATAATTTTTTTAAATGTTGAGGACAGAGAATTGTGAAAACTTTCTTGAATATTTGATTATATTTTTAAAAATATTATTTGTGTGTGTGTGGTGTGTGTGTGTGTATGTATGTATGTATGTGTGTGTGATGGTGCTTTGATTATGTTTAAAATTCAGTTCTTGTCTGTAGAGATATATGCAAAATATTTAAAGGAAAGTAATGTTTTTCATATTTGCTTCAAAATGTATGTTTGTTGTGGGATGAAGTGAATGAAACAGAAATTTTATGTTATTAATAAATATTTATAAGTTTTATCTTAATTTTTATAATAATACATTTTAATTAAAATTATTTAAAATGTTTGTGTCTGAGGAATGGTGCTGAGGATGGGGGTGAGAATAAAAGCTAAATTTGGGAGTACTTTTAAACTGCTACAAATTCTAATAAGTTAAAGAAAATGTTAAGAAAAAAAAAATCATGAACTAATTGAAGCTTTTAAGAGGAAGTGTTTTTTGCTTGAAAGCCTTTTCCCAGATTATCAAGGTTCACTTCCTCACTTAGTTTATACTAAATCCTCAACTTACCCCAAACCAGGCAGCATTTTTTTCTTCTATCATACAACTTTCCTTAACATATTGTATTCCTGAAGGTGTGTGCTTTCTGACTCTCTCAATGGCATAGAATCCATTGGCTCCCTAGAGCCTAGAATGCTTCTCAGCAGGTAGAAGGCACATGTACATTTAGATAGAATAAGATAGAATAAAAAGAAAAGATAATCATATAGATAGTTTCCATTCTGTATATGAGTGTGATTTTCAGTAAATGCATAGAACATTTTTCCATGAAGTATATTTTTTAATGTTTACCTTAACTACCTAAATTAATTATTTGAATATGACAAAAAAGGCTATCAAATTCCATTTTGAAAATGTCATTGGTCTATCTAGACTTTTTCCCCTATATCAATAAGTTGAATTTTATTTATAACTAACCAAATTCAGTATCATCCCTAATATATTTCTATACTATTGATAGGGAAAAGCAATAGCTATTACTATGAAAAGTAATAATTAACAATTTTTGTTAGTTCTTTTTTCCCTTTTCATGCTTGGGAGAATAAATAAGCATCTATCAGTTTTTCCATTTTCTTTTTCTTTAATTTTGTACATAGTGTTTTGGAGTCAGAGTAAAAGGAATGGGATAATTACTCATGAAAATTAGATTCTGAATGCTATACCATACATGATTATTTTCTTTTCAAAGCACATAAATACTATTTATCTTCCAAATACTTTCTGTACAATTTATGCCATAACCAATTATCCTTCTCTTATCACATGCTTTAGTGAGCATTTATTTTTTAGAAGATCAAAAAATGATTTACAGACGTTAAATGATGCATGAGCCTGGCTAGAGATACTTCTTGAGCTCTCTGAAATGAATTAGCTACATTTCCTTCTAAAAAAGAAGTGTGGTTTATAGTTTAGAATTGACTAACATGTGTTTTTTAATATTTTAGGCAGATAATACATATATATTAGTGTTTGTGTGTGTAGATCCATTCTGATGTGATTATTTTGTCTGAAAATTTTGAGTGACTGGAATAGTTGAGGAGTTGAACTAGCTATATGAGTATACTTTTTAAAATTATTTCATCATTAGGTTGCTTCTTTCATTTATAATATTAAAACTAATTTCACTTAATGATTCCAGTGTCATGGGTGTTTTTAAGTATATGGTGTATGTAAGTAAGAATATGTGAATGTGTTTGTAATGTTTTAGTGCTGGAGACAGAGTAATGCAAAGAATTGCTAGAAGGAAGGTAAAAAAAAAAGGAAGAAAGGAGTAATGATAGAAAGACAGGAAAAAGGGAAGGAAAAAAGATGGAAGGAAAAAAGATGGAAGGAGGGAGGGGGAGAGAGGAAGGGAGAAAGGAAGAGAGGAAGGAAAAAGGGAGAGAAGTAAAGAGGGACAGCCAAGCTGTAACGGAGCTTCCATTCTGGAGTCTTTTGATAAAAACTGTGAATAAATAAAAGTATAATTTTGGTTTGTGAAAAGTGCCATAAGAAAAACAAAGTATAATTTCAGAGTTTGATCGAGTTGTGGTGGACTAATGTTTAGGTAGCATTATTTGGGAAAGTCTATCTCAGAAGCCAGTTAAAATGTTTTTTTGAAAACAGAAACCAGAATCAAGTGAGTGAGAGTGAACCATGGAGCTCTGGGAAAAGATTGTTCTCTTTAGAGGAGATATCAAGAGCCACATTCTTGGGTAGGAGCAAACTTTTGATGACCTAGGAAATGAGATGAAGTCCTAGTATTGTATCTAGCAAGGAGTGGGAGAAGGAAGCATTATGGGAGGGAGTTTCAGAAAGATGAGGAGGGAGCAGCTTATTTATACTTTTGTAGTCTACCATAAAAAGTTGGATTTTATTCTAAATGTGTGTCAAGTCATTTAAAGTTTTGACCAGGGAAGTAATACAACTATTTAAAATATCACTTTAACTGTTGTACTGAGAACAGCTTGGCTGTTAGGAGCAAACTGAAGCAGGAAATGAAATAGTGTATTTCAGGAGTCAGGTGAGAGACTTTGGTAGACAATGTCAGAAGGGTAGATGTGGTAATGGTGAGATGTGGTCAGATTTGAGATACATTTTGAAGCTGGAAAGGATGAGGTTTGCAAGTAAACTGAATGAGGTGTGGAGAGAATTATGACCCAAATAATTGGAAGACTCATGATATCAGATGAGGGAGGGGGGTGGAGAAGATTTGGGGAAAAAATTAAGTGGTCTGTTTTCTATATTACATTTAACACACCAATTAGACAACCACATTGGCTATCTCAAGTAAACATTTGTATTATCATGAGAATGTTGCTCAGAAAAGAAGTCACATATTGTATAAAATGAAGGAAAGAGTTAAGAAACATAAATACGTAATTATTAGCATAGAGATCAAACGTAAGCAGAAAACAGAAGAGAGAGAAGAGAGACAGAATCCTGGGATATTACAGCATTTAGAAAACTAGCAGAGGAGGAAGGGCCAGCAAACTGTCTGAGAATATGGATTTAAAGAGAGTAGAGTTTATTAATTACATAATTATAACAGGTACAATATTGATTATAAGTATATGGATGTTTGCAGGATACAATATTAACAGGATATTATATAATATTTCATAGCCATGTCTCCTTAGAATTCTCTTGGCTGTAACTTTTCCTCAGAATTTCCTTGTTTGAATGCCTTTGTCAGGAGTGGGGTCAGGTATTTTGTAGAATTTCTCAATTTCTCTCAATTGAAATTTCTCTCTCTCTCTCTCTCTTTTTTTTTTTTTTTTCTCATCACTAGGCTGGTCATGGGTTTTAGAGCAGCACACCACAGAGGTAAAGTGTTATTTTCATCTCATCATATAAAGTGTACACACTATCAATATAACTTTGCATTGTTGATGCTGATCTTGATCACCTGGCTGAAGTAATGTTTGTCAGATTTCTCCACCGCAAAGTACTCTTTCTTCTTTTCATGTTTTACTCTTTGAAAGGTAGTCGTTATTTGCAGCCCACACATAAGGAATAGGTGGTTGCGTTCCACTTTCTTACTGGTGTGGAGTCTACACAAATTATTAGGAATACTTATGCATGATATATTTTATATTCTTCCTTATTTATTAATTCAGTCATTAGTTTATATCAGAGTGGCCTCATATATGTTTATTTCGTATTTCAGGTTATCATCCAGTACTGTGTCATTTGTATCTTGCTCATATTTTTCCAGCTTTGGATATTGGAACCTTTTCCAGTTGGCTCCTACATGCCTTCGGCATACTCCCATCACTGTATTTTTAATTTTTCTTTTTAGCACTTCTTCACTCTGGGACCACAAGATGCTTCAGATTCATGTTGTATATTTCCTGCCTCCATCCTAGAATCAGCCTTTTATTCAAGGCACCTTTGTTCCTTAGGTTGGAGAATGATATTAGAAAACAGGATCTGTGCACTAGTTTAGTTCGTTGCTACTGGGGTGGTGTTGCGTCTAGGCCACCTCAGCTGACAGAGTAAAGAAATACATGTGTGTCTACTAACTTATTTGTAAAACATAAACCTATAAATATTTCTATATGTAACCACCTGTAACTATATTAAGGTAGACATGAGTTTATACTTAATGTCTCCCAGTTTAATCCATTACCACATGGATCATTCTAGTCTCCTTCCCTTGCTTACACATAAATCCCCCTCCAACAATGATAAACCTGGGTCACACCATCTGCATCCATTTACTTAATTGTTGAATTATGGTCGACTTTATTTTTTATCACAAAATTTAGGCTCACAGCAAAACTGAGCAGAGGGTACAGGATTTTCCTGTATAACCCGTCTTTATATATACATAGCCTTTCCCATTATCAACATCTCACACCAGAATGGTACATTTTTTACAACTGATGAACCTACACTGACACATCATTATCATTCAAAGTCAATATTTACAGTAGAGTTTTTCATTGTTGCACATTCTATGAATTTGGGAAAATGTGTAATGATGTGTGACCACCATTGTAATATCACAGCAGCTTCACTGCCCTCAAAATCCTCTGTAATGCACCTATTCAACCCTCCCTCCCTGTTAACCGCTGACAACCACTGATCTTTCTACTGTCTCCAGTTTCACTTCTTCCAGACACATACATGGTTGAGTCTTGAACACCTTGCAGGTTCCAAAATTGTTCAAGACTGAGAAGTCCCCCACCGCTGCACCTGAAAAAGTCAGCCCTCTGTATCAGAGGTTCCGCCATTGGTGGATCCAACCATCTGTGGATCATTATTGAAAAAAATCCACCTATATATGGATCTGTGCTGTTCAAACCTGTGCTGTTCAAATATCAAGTGTAGTTGGAATCAAATAGTATGTAGGATGTTTTAATTCTCTGCCGTCTTTCAGGATTTTATATTTATCTTGGGCTTCTTCATCCATCTTGTAGATGTCTAGTTTTTATCCATATGATGTTTAATGTTACACCTTTTTAAAAATTTCACACAGTTCTTGAAAATTCTGTGGTTTAAAAAAAATCATTTTCTTTTCTTTTCCAATTTATTTTTTTAATTGAAGTATAGTTGATGTATAATATTATATAAGTTACAGGTGTACAATATAGTGATTCACAATTTTTGAAAGTTAGGATTTCTTTTTGTCTCCTTTATTTTGGGAATATCTTCAAGCTCTTTTTGTTTTGGGGGTGGGTCTCTCAAGTCTGCTGATGAGCACATCAAAAATATCCTTAATTTCTGTGACAGTGCTTATGATTTCCATTATTTTTCTCTTAATGTTTCTTACAGTTTACATTTCTATACTTTCATTATCCATTGGTTATGTATTTTCTAATTTTCTATTTTTCCATTAGAATCCATAGTATACAATCATAATTTATTAAATTCCCTCTTATAATTCCAACATCTTTATCTTATCTGAGCCTGTTTCTAATGCTTGCTTTGTCCCTTCCGACTGTATTTTCTTGCTTTTTAGCATGCCTTGTAATTTCTGTTGAAAACTTTAGTACATAGTTTCATGTTATTCTGTGCTGTTCATTGTTTCTTGTAGCTGTATATGCCAAGTACCTGAAATTCATCTGGTGGTCTTGTTTTACCTTCTCTGTTGTCTTTGGGTTTCTCTATGAACTCTTCCTTCAATAGAGAATATACCTCTCACTTTGTTTAGCTGTAGCTCACTATTATTATACTGGAGCCCTGGAGGTGTAGGGGTGAGGTGTGAAGGATAGGAAGCAGTCTGTGATCTTATATATAAATCTCAGTCTTTTAGTGGGCATATGTGTCTGGGCTTGACCTTCACAAGTGTTTCTTTGCTCCTCTTACCTTTTGTAGATTCAGGAAGACTAGGGGAACTTACAGGGGGAGAAATCTTCTTCCCCCAAACTAGATAAAGTTTTGGTAAAGTCTTTTTTCTCTGAAAAGTAGGACTCAGCTACATGAAATCTTGTGGAGATATTTCACAATGGATATTCTTCTCCTGCCCTCCAGAGCCATGTTGGGATCTTTCTCAGCTGTTCACCATGTGAATCTGGTATTGTTCCTGCAAGAAAACCATGAAAGTGTGGTGACTGTCCTAAGACTGTGGCCCCCAGAATTTTCTCACTTTTGATCTAGTCCACATTCAGACACTGGCTTAAGAATTATCATTTAAAAATTCCTACCAGTTTATTCTGCTTCTGCTGCAAGGAAGCTGATCTCAGCTATAACTCTCGATTTGCTTGTCTCTTTTTTTTTTTGCGGTACACGGGCCTCTCACTGTTGTGGCCTCTCCCGTTGCGGAGCACAGGCATGTGGCATCTTCCCGGACCGGGGCATGAACCCGCGTCCCCTGCATCAGCAGACGGACTCTCAACCACTGCGCCACCAGGGAAGCCCCTATTTGCTTGTCTCTTTAGATTACAGGGTAGCAGTTCTCTGATAGGTCAAGAAAAGTCATTGATTTTCAGTTTTTCCAGCTTTTGTTTTGCTGTAAGTGTGCTGTGACAACTTTCAAGTTCTTTACCTGTTGGAGCTGAAAAAGGAAGATGTATTGTTTTTATTGTAGAACAAACAATAGCTATCACTATTGAGAATATAACAGGCTAAGCTGTTATAAAATTATATAATTTTGACAGGCTCATCTGTCCAGAATTAAATTAAAACTTTTGAAGCTTCACTTGAACATGCTGTGAGACTATTTGAAAGCACATTCAATGGAGACACTAGTGTAAGCAATCATAAGGAAAAGGCAACAAAATAGCAAGGCTAGACAAATGAAATGTGGCTCTGCTATTATGCCACTGGCTACTGTAATTTTCCTTGGGTTAAAAGTTAACATTAGGATACATAAAAATGAACTCATTTTGCTCCAGGGGCAAACTCAAATTCCTGCTTGTTAGATTAGTTCCCTGAAGGAGAAAAAATATCAATGATAAATTTCTCCTTCTTTTTTAAAATAAATTTATTTATTTATTTATGGCAGCGTTGGGTCTTTGTTGCTGCATGCAGGCTTCCTCTAGTTGCGGCAGGTGGGGGCTACTCTTCGTTGCCGTGCATGGGCTTCTCATTGCGGTGGCTTCTCTCGTTGCGGAGCACGGGCTCTAGGATGTGCGGGCTTCAGTAGTTGTGGCACTCAGGCTCTAGAGCATAGGCTCAGTAGTTGTGGTGCCTGGGCCTAGTTGCTCCGTGGCATGTGGGATTTTCTCAGACCAAGGATTGAACCTGGGTCCCCTGCATTGACCCATGTCCCTGCATTGGCAGGCAGACTCCCAGCCACTGCGCCACCAGAGAAGCCCTAAACTTCTTTTTTGTATTGGCAGCCCCAAAATTCGAAGCAGGAATCTTTGAAACTGTGGGAACTGAGAAATTTCCACCTATAAAAGTGCAGGTACCTTTTCAACTGAGTCAAGAAGGACATAGAAAATACAGAGATAAGCTTATAGATGTATGAAACAAACAAAAACTAAAAAATTGTTATGAGAGTCTTGGGATAGATAATATTTGCCCTCTATTAGTAGTAAATTTGCAAAGATATTTTAAAAAGAAAGAAGTTAAATAATTACTTGGGGGAAGAAGAAATAAAGATAAAATATAGTGTATTCAGCTTAATTTCTCTGATTAGTTTAGTGATAAAAATTTAATGTTATAAAAATTATTAGCAAGTTCATCTACCAGTTCAACCACAATTTAAAAGAGAATGAGAGGCAGAAGCAAAACTTATTTAAACAAGCTTATTTTTAAGGTTCTTGCAAACAATGTACAAAGGATTTGAGGATGTGCACTAATATCAAAAATTGTCAAAAATTCAACTAACATTTTACCATGAAATTGACAAAAGTTTACTGGCCAACGTAATGGGTTTGAACTTACTGTGCATGTAGTCACAAGCTAATAATATGCATCTTTCCATTTGACTTTTGAAAAGATATTCTGCAAGACTTGCAATAAGCTTAGAGAAGAAAATGGACAAAAAGCAATTTCAGTTTACAGGTATTATTAGGACTTCTTGGCACTTTGTTTAAATTTTACTTTTATTGTGCCATAAGCTTTAGCAAAGAAATAGAAAACTATAGATGTATACTTTTTAGCATATATTTGTATACTTCCACAATGACCCCAGGAAACTGAGATTCTAAGAGATTTACATGGAATACCAAAATATTTCAATGAGAGCTTTAAAAAAGAAAATTACTCACAATCTGGAAAAAAAATTTATACCCATGTATATACATTGTAACAAACTCTCCTTTGTATCCCCTATGGGACAAATTGATTCTAATGAAATAAGAAATTTTTAAAAGCTCACATAACTATTACCAAAAATTTTAACTGAAACTCTCTTATTATCTTGAATTTAAAGTATCTATATTTTAATTGGGTATGTCATATACTAAATAGTCAAAGAAAAATGAAACTAGTATAATGGAAATCTTTTCTGGTTAGCAATTAATCTTTTAATTGTTCACATCTTCTTACAGTATTACTTCAAAATTACTTCAGCTTAGTATATTTTGGGGGAAACATTTATACCTAAAAAGAAACAAAAAAATAAACTATAAAGTTAGTTTTCATTCATAAAGAATTTATTTTCTAAGAATAGACTTCAATTAAATAATTTACTCCTATTTACAATTTTCAGAGACATATGTTAGTATCTGTCTTCTTATTCTTAAAAATGTAACAAGAATATGTTTATAAAATATTACTATCTGAAATAATATTTTAAATGGTTCATTTAAACCATTCATTTTGAAGAATGTTTAGGATGATCAGATATTCACATATACTTATTTATATATGGTTTTTCATTACAGTTTTTTTAAACATTATATGCCTTTTTATATGCATAAATTATTTCCCTAAAGGCTTCTGGTATCTCATTTGAGGAAATATGTAGAGGAAAAGGCTGGCTTTTGGTGTATAATAGAACCTATTCATTGTGAGTTAAATAATTTTGTGATTAGACACTCAGGCTTATCTACAAAAGTAATTTTAATTATTATGCAGTTGAAATACTATGTGTTCATAAATTATGTTGTTTTCATTTTTAAGTGTAATATACTAAATTAAATAACTCTGTGTGATATCAGCAGAATCTAGCTAGTTTATTTCTTTCTTCATCTATGAAATTGTTGATATTAAAATAATTATTTTCGAATGAGCACTGCCATGTATAAATATTTGAAGATAGCTAGGTAGATATTATATGTTTTTGTATATTTGATAAGGCATACATTTTTTTCAATCTTTTTCTTCCTTCAATGCATTTTTCAGTCTATACTATGTACCAAGTGGTACACAGGAACTTATCCTCCCAAAGTTACAAAAAGATTATAATAAATAAAACATATTCAGGGATAGAGAAAATGGAAAAGCTTTGAATTTGCAGATGAGAATATTTTGTGTAAGTAACCTGAGAAAAGGCAAATCAATATACATAAGCATGGAGTGCAGACACAAGTTCAGTAGAGGTGGCGCACTGGTTATAGGTGGGATGACTAGTCGCAAGAAATGGAGAAGGTAGAAAGAGTCCAGGTGATAGGAGCCTGGAAACCTTGTTGAGGTGTTTGAATGATGAGAATGATGGGGAGAGTGAAATGAAGAAGGTGTGGAGATAAAGAAGGCTAGATTTCATGTAGTTAATGTTAAAAAAGGTTTTGGTCAGTATCTGAAGATCAGATATAAACAAGGAAGATTTCAAGACAGTAGTGCCTGAGGTTTAGTTGAATTTTAAAAGATAATCTAACAATACTGGAGAAAATAAAATGAAGGAAATCTCTAGACTAAAGGATGTTACAGCAGTTCAGGTGAGAATGATAATAGCTTAGAACAAGAGGAGGCTATTGAGATAGAAAGATATTTACAAATTTAAAATATATTTAAGTGGGAGGATAGTCTATAGAGGGAGAGTGGCTGTCTGTAGGAAGAGGAGTCAAGTAGTTAACTTACAGATTTCTGTATTGAACAGCTGGGTGGAAAGTGATACTCAGTTTGGAGATCAATTGATTAGTAGGAAGAATATAGTGAGCTTGATTTTAAGATAACAGTATTAAACATTTTGAATTGTAGGTGTGACAAAATTGAATTTGGCTTGAGTCCTGTGCTCTTGGAAAACAGCAATGATGAAGGGGTCTTACTGCCAGGAACCACCCTTCCCCATATGACTTAGATATGACTCATGAATTCCCCCTTAATTACCTATGATGAGGTCAGACACAGATCCTCCTTCTGTGCCTCATACATGATGAGCTGAACTCTTTTGTCCCCACTGGTCAATTGGAATAAAACGCCTGTTAAAAAAACTTTAGATATTTTTCTCTTCTTTCAGGGCCCTGGACTTTAACACATCCTCACCTTGAACAGGCAGGCAAGACTTCCTTCAGGCCCTTCTAAGAATAGACTGACTTCAGGTTAAAACATTCTCTGATCTACTGTCACATCATGTCACCCTCACTCATCCCACTTCCCAATACCTGGTTATTTCTAGCTTGGTTTACTACTCCCTATAAAACAAAAGCACTTTTCTGCCTAACCATTAAGATGCTTGCCGATCCCATGGCTGGTTTTCCTATTGCAAAAGTTTCTGTCATCCTTGCCTCTTTCTGCCTTTGCCCATCACCTCCTTTCCTTCCTCCCTCCCTCCTCTTATAAGAATAAAGAAAGAGAGAGAGATACAACAAACTCACTTTGAGAGACCAAGTTAGACTTTTGCTTAACAGATTGATTCGGATATAGCCTTTTTAATTTTATCTAGAATATTAGAGAAAGGTGAAAGCAGGCATAATTCTTCTATTTGCTCTTGTCCTGAAATATTGTAATCTTTTAATTTCCTTGCCTGAATTTTTATACATGCTGCATGGAATAATTCTAGTTCTACATAAATTGACCTTTCATATCTTCTCATTTATTGCTGTCATCTCCTATCATCATCTCCTGTAAATATAATATTTGCTTACATTTATTTAGTAACTATTATGCATCAGCCATTTTGTATTTATATATTTAGATAACCTGATACTTAAAAAAACAGCCAAATTCCTTTACATATATAAATTATTAGTTGGAAATAGAAATTTTATTTTCCAGTATGCATCAGAATACACTCCCATCATAGATTCATCTAAAAAAATTCTAAGTGGTTCTGTGTTCTAACAAACCCCCAGATAACACTAAGAAAAGGTCTTCTACATATTCATTATTAAGTATGCATGTAATACGATTGTTGCCAGTAAGAGAGGTTAAAATAAAAGTAATTTTTCAAGGCAACAATTGTTTAGTGTATACTTTGAATACTGATCAAACTACCACTTATTATATAAAAGTGAATGCAAAGGTACTTGTTTTTAAAGGATATAGAGCTTTCTTTCTTCCTTCCTCCTCATTTTGTAGGTTAGAAAAATGTTTGCTGCATTTCAAATCCTAAAAGAGCATTAATACTATATTACAGATTTTTTTTTTTTTTTTTTTGCGGTACGCAGGCCTCTCACTGTTGTGGCCTCTCCCGTTGCGGAGCACAGGCTCCGGACGCGCAGGCTCAGCGGCCATGGCTCACGGGCCCAGCTGCTCCACGGCATGTGGGATCCTCCCGGACTGGGGCACGAACCCGTGTCCCCTGCATCGGCAGGCGGACTCTCAACCACTGCGCCACCAGGGAGGCCCTATTACAGATATTTTTAAAGATTTTAAAGAACAGAATGGTATTACTTTAAATGGTTGTAATGCTCTACGACCTCATGCTCTAGTGCATGAAGAGGCTGTGAAGTACTATTAAAAAGCCCGAATAACCTTGATTTCAGGGAATCTTCTGAGTGTGGTAACTGCTTCATTAGGCAAATTATTCACCAGCTGATTGTCATTGCTCTGGGGCAATACAGAATAAGAATTTACTCTTTGTCCTTTTTTGGTTGCAATATTCAATAAAATTATCCTGAAGAGAGAAACAAGGTTAAAAAAAAAAAAAAGTAATTATCTCAAATGCCTTCTTCCTAAGTACAACAATAGGATACATCTATGAATTATCTATGTAACTTTAACTTTACCTGGCTGATAAATGTAACACAATTGCAGAATCTAGTCAGGAGATAATGAAAAACCATGCTAAAGTCAGTTGGTGGTTTGGATGCAAGTGACTTAAATAGAGAAAGAATGTGTCTAGGTTTATTTATAATGTGAATATTTTATTTTTGATTTGATTTTTCATTATTCTGAAGAAATTGTGTATAATTTCAAGTATTAGATTTGCATTTCAAGTATTTTTCAAGTATTTGAGTCACATTTAATATATGTCAAAGTGATACTTCTAAGAGAATTTAGTTTCAACATCTTAGAAATGTGACATTCTGTTGTTAGGTTCATACACATTTTGTATTGCTGTGTCTTCTTGAAGAATTTATTATTTAATGTCCCTCTTTATGCCTGATAATCTTCCTTGTTCTGAAATTTGCTTTGTCTAAAGTTGATATAGCTACTACTGCCTTCACTTAAGCAGTGTTAAACATGCCCCATTCTTTACTCAGAAGGTATCAGAATATTTATATTTAAAATGGGTTTCTGGTAGGAAAAATACAGTTGGGTTCTCTCTTTTTTTAACCCATTCTGACATTCTCTATATTTTAATTGGTATGCTTAGATCATTCAAATGTGTACATATATTCCCTTATTGGTTCTTTAGAGAGAAGCCATCAATAAACCAGTTGGGCCTGGGGGGCTACCAGGGTAGTTTTAGACTTTAAGTAGAATATTACAAATCATTAGTCAGCTAGTTATCCCACTTCTCACTTTGGTGGCCAGAAGTCAAAGTCAGTCTTCTAGGGGTTCCTGGAGATAAGCATAGAGCTTTCCCAATCTAGTTGAACTTCCCCTACACATACTCTATGAGTTTATGTTTGAAATTTCAAAAATGTGACCAAATAAATGATACAGTGTTGACATATACTACTTAATGAATACATACTGATGTAGTTAAAGTATAAAGGAAAGCAAGTAAATGATAAACAGAGTATTCAGAGCAGTTGTTAGCTCTTGGAGGAAAGGAAGAAGGTAAGATTTGGGGCAAGAACATGGGAGTTTTCTAAGATAGTGGTCATGATGAATTTCTTAAGCTGTGTGGTATATGTGGGTGTGTTTCTTTTATCAGTAGTTATTACACTTCACATTCATGTCATAAATACCCTAATAGCCTTAGACTTATCTTTCATGTACTATTCTAAATGTTTTTTGTATCTTAATTCCTAATATCCTCATTATGATGCTGTGAGGTATCCTCATTTTACCAAAGGGAAAGCAGAAGAGTAGCGAGGTTAAGTAAACTACCTGATAGCACACAGCTAGTGAGTCACTGAGCCTGTATTCCAGACCTGGCAATCTGGTTCCAGATTCTATGCTCTTAACTATTTTATTATATGTAAATAAAAGAATGCTCCAAATAAACAAGAATCAAAGAAATCAACAAATACCTAGGTTTATATTATATGTCAACATGTTTTTAAGGGCTGTAAGTGTGGTAGTAAGCGAAGACTTCAGCAGTTTTCTTCACACAGCAGTATTCCACAGGGTTTCCAGTGGTTACTCTGGAGACGGTTCACAATGTGTGATTTGAAATAAACAAGCAAGCAAACAAACAATATAGATATACTTGTTGTTAGCTTACTGGGAGATACTAGGAAAATAAAAACCATAGTCTTTAGAGGTCAGAATTCTATATTAATTCACATAAAAAAAAAAAGGCAGTTCCATCACCTGATGGCTCTACATATTTTGCACAGTCCTGACTAAAGACTTGCTTATCACAGGGAGTGGCATGTGGTTTTTCTGTCTATGGCAATGGAAACTACTGCTTTATGTTCAGACTTTGTGTCTAGGATATATATATATATTTGTATCCTGTAAATATACATGTGTGTGTCTCTCTGTGTGTATATTACGCACATTGTATACATGTAAACATATTGAGGTATATAGTTCTGTTTTGTTTGTTCAAAAAGTGGAGTGAATTTATCTTATTTACATTACATTCTATTTCTTCATCTTTTTTACACAGAAAGGCAGTATGTCAATGTAGAAAAGGAAATATGTACCAGTGGCCATGTTAATCTCTAGAATCTGTGGGACCTGAATTGTGAAAATTCAACCATGTGTTGTATCAACTTGAACAGCTTATCTAAATTCTTCGACATTTTTAGTTCATCTGTAAAATAAACATATAACTAAATTATTTGTGATCTAAGGATTAAAAGAGATAACAGAAATTTATTACCTAACAAAGTTTGTCATAAATCCTCAGAAAAGTTAATTCCAATCCTTATATCCTGACTCCACTGAGTCATTATTTCTAGAAATATTTAGGTGCTTTTGTGTATAATTTTCCTTGCTCTGAAAATTTTAAAAGTCAAACTATAGTCATTTCCTGAGATTTCATCCTACGTGTCAATGAATAAGATAAAGTCCTAAGAAGTAAGTTACCTTCAATTTGAAGTTTCAGGGCACTGGAACTGTGTTATGAGTTCATATTTTGGGTTACCAACAGGCATACCTCACCTTTATAAATGGGATAGGTATTAGACTTTATTGAATGTTATGGGCATTTTGAAATATAGAGTTTATAACTAAGCCAATTAGATTGAAAAAATAAATATAGATAGAGAAAGTAAGATTTCAAACAGCAATAAAATACTAATGGGGTACCTGGTAAGTTTAAATAATAAGCACTTGCTCCATATGTTAGCCTAGTGGGGAAAATAAAATGATAAAAGATATTAAGCAAACAATATTTTATCCCACAGTATGCTATGGGTAAGTGGTACCCAAATGTTTAAAAAAGCAAAATGTTTATCGTTTGGAAAAATGCCTTTGCCACTCAACTCTAACATATGCTGAGAGAGAGAAAAACCATGAGAATGATTTTTTTTTAGCTTCACTTATGTATGAGAACCTGCTTGCAAGTAAATTTTACAGAAGGATAACTGCTAAAAACAACTGTGAAAAACCACCATGGGTTGTCATGTTTGGGGACGGTTGTCACATCACTTAAGTCTTACAAGCTGTTTTTCTTCACACTCTATTAAGACTGTTGGAAGTTTTCACATCACTTAATCTTGTAACTTCACTCATTTTCATATAATATTAATTTATAATGATAAAAATTTTATATTTAAATATAACTATTCCTATATTTCTATTAACAGTTTCAGTGCAAAGATGACTAGCACTTTGGAGCCATGTGGAAGGATGCTCATATTTTAAAATTTGTTTTTAAATGACTATTTTAATGCATATTTGACTTATTGACTAAAAACTTTGCACCAAATGATAAAGACACTTACCAAATATGTAGACAACTACATAGAACATTTTGTTTTGCCCACTTAAGATAATGATTTAAGAAAAAAGTCACTGATTCTCATAATACTCTGAAATATTTTGTTTAATTAAATCCATTTGTAAATTCATAGGGTCTTAACATAACTTACTATAATTTACCATCTGTACCAAAATCCAAACCTCATTTGTAAGATCAGAAAACAATTTATGCTTTCAATACACCACTTTTTAATGAGGAGGGAAAACATTCGGACAACAATATCACTATATTAAAGCCACAATTAGGGATGGGAGTATAAAAAAAGCAAGATTTTTTTAGAGGGATCTATTTTATAAATTTTAGCAAGACACTAAAATGGCAGGAAGAATTTAGTGATAATTTGGTAATATTTTAAAATATTACATATGTAATAATATGAGATTATTATTACCTTATGAAGGTAATAATTTAAAATTATGAACATATTTATTGCATAATATTCTTAAGATAAAACCTTTATCTCTAATAATTCTACTAACCACTCTAAGCTATTAAAAAGGTACAGTGGCAAGAACTTTATATTTCTACATTTAGTCTTGGCAGTCATGTGAGTTAAACATTATAAACCATAATTACCAGATAAAAAACAACAGGAAAGCGAAGTGAAGTCTGGGGTGTTCAGGAAATCACTGACATTCCTGGAGATAGTAAGTGCATACACAGTATTAGACCCAGGCCTACTGGATTACAACCTTACCTGATACATCGTGACCTGAGGATTGGTTGCAGCAGTAGTGAGAGTAGAGGTGGGAAGCACAGAGCACAGGTTTTTCTCCAACTTCTTCAGAGGTACACAGAACGCCAGCCACACATCCTGGGGTTGAACTCATCCTATTGATAGGCAGAAGCTCAAGTTTCATTTTGCATGCATTTTGTAAAATAACCTTTATTACCAGTTCTTAAAAATATTCACTTCAAATTTCCATAGAAACTTAATTTCAAAGCCCTTAGGTCTCTATCAGCCAACTTCCTTCATTGCCCTAGGATGCTAGGGCACAAATTACCCATAGAAATAAAATGGCATAAGCTCGCCATGACCCTTTTCCATGCAAAATACTATAGGATTCACAGTCTTATGATAAATTCAATAAAAGGGCTTCTGTAAGAGCACACCCTGGTAACTAAATCCATTTTATCTCTTTGAGTACTGATCTAAAATCTAACTCCTGCAAAAGTTCATAATTAATCAAAATTTTAGCCATTTCATTGAAGAGTGTTTTCTTTGTTGTCATATTTATATGTACAAATCACTCATGCGTTCCTATTCCACTGTGATGAATAGTACATGGTAGGATTGACTGATGTTAGGGCTTCCCCTATAAAAGAAAATTGTACCCAATTATTTGTAAAATCAAGTAGTAGTAGGACCTTATAATTATAGATTAAAGATAATTTAAGAAAACTCACTGATGAAAATTGTCAGATCAGTATAAACATACATCTAAATAATGAATTTCACTTTCATATATATTAGACCAAATTTACTCTATATGTAACTTTATATATGCAAGAAATATTGTGCATATTAAATTTGAAACATTGAATAAGTTGTTCCTTTATATATAAATTTCTTTATATCATATACATAAAATAGGTAGTATTTTATACTTTATTTCATAGTAATCTTGATGCTTCCTGCCCTCTCATGTGGTTGATTTAAAAGTTACAACCTTAAAAATGCCAAGAGAGAACTCACTGAAATTTTCAACTTCACAGCACCACTTTATTAGTTATGTGGTGATCATTGTTTGAAAGTGAGTTGAAAGGTATCCTGACAAATTATCCAACAAATGTTGCAAATGACTAAAGCATTCATCTGTTCCAAATTAGACTACTCAATCCTTTTATACTGAGGTCCTTACCAAGCCCTTTGCCTCTAGAAAATCACATAAGTTCTCCTTGAAATTCCCTAAAATACAATTTTTATAAAGGGAAGATCATAGACACTAAAGAGGAAAATGCATGTTACATTAGAATTAAAAAGGAATTGCAAATGCACAGAAAGAACCTTGATGAACTCAGTGGTAAAGGTTGATAGCAAGTACTGTCCCTCTCAGCTGTTACAGTTCAGGGTGAGTGTAAATTTTGCATGTGTTTTATTTTAGAACAAGAAGAACAAGAAACATTCATGTTCTTCCTCTTGTCTTGACCTAATTTTACAAATGAAAAAGCTGTTCAGCCATCTAATTTTGACTTGGGATTCATTTTGAAAACATTTTTTAGCAAGTGATTTTGCTACTCCACCATTGCCCTTCCCTCTAGCTTATTTTTCTTGTTAATGGAGAGCATTGTGTTGATGAGATAGTTCATTCACGGAAAAGTGCTTCAAAATTACAGCTTAGTTACTTTAACAATGAAAAATTCAAAATCAGTGCAACCATTTATAACGCTTATGCTAAAACTTCCTAAAATGTAGACTTGTTTGCACTCTAATTGAGTGCAATCCTAGACTTTTTTTTTTTTCCCTCAGGTAGATAAAGGGAAAAGAGGTGAGTAAACTGAAAAGAAGGAAGAGAGTAAGACCCAAGTATTTCCTGAATTTTCTGTGGAATGGAAATAAAAATGAAATGTAGGCATATTTCTGACTGTAGTCTTTCTCACAAGAATTCTGAAAGATGATCAGAGCACTTATTTCTTCCTGAAATTTAAAATTTATTTACAAATGGTACAGTATAAAACAAGAGAAAAATATATTGAAACTAGTTTTCTAATGCTATATCCAACAATTAATTTTCAACATACATTTCCTTAGAACTATTTGGTGACATCTTTATAAAAACAGTGACTTTGCCAGATTTTGTAGTAGGCAAAATATCTTTTAAAAGTGGTCATTTCAAATCTCCCCTTTTTTATTTCTCTTTAGTGCCTGGTTAATATTCCTATATCTTCTAACTAGAAATAATCTTTCATCCACAGTAATTTTATTTTGTTAATATTCATACATCTTTAGAGTAGCTTCACTTTAGGGTTTTATGATTAATTTTTATTTTGGTGTAGTATTAGATTTACAGAATGATTGTGAAGATAATCCAGAGTTTCTATATACTCCACACTGAGGTCCCCATATTATTAACATCCTACATTAATATGTCACACTTGTCACAATTAATGAGCCAATATTGATACAGTATTATTGGCTAGAGTTCATACTTTGCTGAGATTTCTTTGGTTTTTCTCTAAAAGAGATCTGTCTCTTTTACCCATTTATTTATCTATACAATCATTTATCAGTATACACCCCACTCATAGATATTTATTTTATATTTTGTGTTATAATCCAAAACTATTATTTTTACTCAAATTTTTTCAGCTTTGGCCATTGGGAGCTCTTTCAGTTGGCTTCTGTGTCCCTTTGATACTTCCATTACTGAGATATTTTTATTTTGTTTGGAATTTTTTTAGCACCTTCTTACTTTCTGATACTATATGATGATTCAGGTTATCTTGTGTATTTTGGACTTGTGTTTAAATTTTCTAGCAGTGGTTAGCTTGAGTATAAGAATTAGTTCAGTTAATACATACATTTAGTCATATTGTATGTAGATAAGAACCTGGAAAAGCATAATATACCCCAATTAAGACATAAGACATCAAAATATACAGTTTAAAATGTTTTAGAAATGAAAAATGACATATATTTTACTATTACGGGTTAAATTTTGTCTTCCAAAGAGATATGTTGAAGTCCTAATGCCCCAGTTCTTGTGACTGTGAACTTATTTGAAACAGGATCTTTGCAGATGTAATCAAGTTAAGATATGATTATTCTAGATTAGGTTGGATTCTAACATTGGCTAGTGTCCTTGTAAGAGAAGAAACAGAGACACAAGACACACAGAAAGAAGATGGCCATATGAAGACAGGGGCAGAGATTAGAGTTATGCTGCTACAAACCAAGGAACACCTGGGGTTTCCAAAAGCTGGGAGAGATAAGGAAGGATCCACCCCTTGAGACTTGAAGTGAGCAAGGCTCTGCCAATATCTTGATTTCAGACTTCCGTCCTCCAGAATCATGAGAGAATACATTTCTATTGTTTTAAGCCTCCCAGTTTATAGTACGTTGTAACAGCAGTCCTAGGAGACTAATAGAATTATTAAATATCAAATTTAGTGCAAAATTCAAAATACTGCATTTAGTCCTTAATGAATCAAATATATAAAAGTATGTGACCATAAAATATCAGAGTAAATATATTACTAGAAAACATCTATTTGTATTCAATGCTAGCATGGATTATGGAAATTCTGTGATATGAAACAGTTAATATTTCCATTTTACATGCTAAAAAAGTGAAACCTAAAGCAGTTAAATGGCTAATATGTATCAGTCAGGATTTGAAATTTGAATCTAGTCTGTTCACACCATAATCAATAAATCTTAAACTTTCTTTCTCCTCTCTCTCCCTCTCCCTCTCCCTCTCTCTCTCTCTCTCTCACACACACACACACATACACACACACACACACATACACACACACTTCTCTACCTTTGAATTTGTCTTATAGTCTTTGTGTCTGTGTACTTGTTTATTTCCTATCTCTATCTCAGTCCCTTTATGAAACTTTCTATTTTATCTGCCTCTGTGCCCATCTCTCTTCGTTTCTTTTATTGTCGATTCACTCTTTATCTCTGTTTTCTTTTCCTCTAAAATGCTAACATGCTTCAAAGGGAGCATATCTCTAGTTTTAAAATATCCATGGAATATTTGTATAAACTGATCATATAAAACCAAAATAAAACCCTCAATGAAATTCTTAAAATAAGAATTAATATGTTGTATTCTTTGACCCCAATGAAAGGCAATTATATTAAAAATAATTTTCTATCCTTTAAAGTTTTTTTTAAAAATTTCTGTTTTTTTGTGTGTGTGTTTGCTTTTATAAAACAGTTATAGAGAACTCTTGGGAAAAGGAAGAAATCACACTTAAAATTTCAGGCTACTTAGAAATCACCAAGTACCAAATATCAAAACCTATGATAGCCTAAGGATGTTCTTAGAGACAGAGTTGAAGCTTTAAATACTCATTTTTTAAAAATCTTAAAAATATGTTAACTATATGTTCAGCTCAATTACTTGTTAGTGGTGGGGAAACAATAATTTAACAGTGAAACAGATCAGGAAACAGATTTTACACATTTGAAACATGATTTTCATGAGGATTTATTATAAAAGGAATATTTGAAAAGTGTGTGTGTAGCTGTCCCACACAAAGAATGCTGCATTAACCTGGGGCTTACAATGGGCAAGCTGTTACCATCTTTGGCCCAAAGATAGGAGTCAGGGGAGTGGTAGCAAAATACTGTCAGAAAGGTTGGTAGAGATGAGGTGTGCGGCCACCATTCAGGAGAGATTCTCCAGGGAGGGAGCTGAGGAAATACAAACCTCAAGCTCACTCTCATTCCTCCCTCTGACCCCCTTCCTGGGATGCCCACTGGTCCAACCCAACATGAACTGAAAACATAGAACCCACTGATGAATCCACTACAAGTGAGCCACTAGAAGAAAAAGGAAGTGTCAACAGATGGGCAGTGCATTTGAAGGGTAAAATTGATAAATTGTTATACATACTGAATGAATAGATTCTCTGATTGAATTCTGACTGAATTAAGCCTAGCAGGCATACTGGCAGAATTTATAGGGTTAAACTGATGGGATTCTCATTGTCCAGTACACAGTCTTTCACTTCATCTCACTATTTTCTATAAACTCCTTCCATTCCCAGCAAGCTTGAGTCCTAGAGTTCACTTTCACAGTTTCAGCCTCCCAATAAATTACATATACAGTAGAATACAGGAACAACAGATGGAAACTACAATGCAATGGAAGATGATACAGGGTACTTCAATCCTACTTTTTCAGCTCACCCTTACATTTTCCTTTTCTTTTCCACATCTTTATAGGAGTATAATTGCTTTACAATGTTGTGTTAGTTTCTGCGGTACAACAAAGTGAATCAGTATATGTATACATATATCCCCATATCCCCTCCTTCTTGAGCCTCCCTCCCACCCTCCCTATCCCACCCCTCTAGGTCATAACAAAGCATCAAGGCGATCTCCCTGTGCTATGCAGCAGCTTCCCACTAGCCATCCATTTTACATTTGGTAGTGTATATATATCATTGCTACTCTCTCACTTCGTACTAGCTTCCCCTTCCCCGTCTGTGTCCTCAAGTCCATTCTCTACATCTCATCTTTATTTCTGCCCTGTCACTAGGTTCAGCAGTACAGTATTTTTCAGATTCCATATATATGTGTTAGCATATGGTATTTGTTTTTCTCTTTCTGACTTACTTCATTCTGTATGACAGACTCTAGCTCCATCCACCTCACTACAAATAACTCAATTTCATTCCTTTTTATGGCTGAGTAATATTCCATTGTATATATGTGTCACTTCTTCTTTATCCATTCATCTGTTGATGGACATTTAGGTTGCTTCCATGTCCTAGCTATTGTATATAGTGCTGCAATGAACTTTGTGGTACATGTCTCTTTTTGAATTATGGTTTTCTCAGGGTATATGCCCAGTAGTGGGATTGCTGGGTCATATGGTAGTTCTATTTTTAGTTTTTTAAGGAACCTCCATACTGTTCTCCATAGTGGCTGTATCAATTTACATTCCCACCAACAGTGCAGTAGGGTTCCCTTTTCTCCACACCCTCTTCAGCATTTATTGTTTGTAGATTTTTTGATGATGACCATTCTGACTGGTGTGAGGTGATACCTCATTGTGGTTTTGATTTGAATTTCTCTAATGATTAGTGATGTTGAGCATTTTTCATGTGTTTGTTGGCTATCTGTATGTCTTCTTTGGAGAAATGTCTATTTGGGTCTTCTGCCCGTTTTTGAATTGGGTTGTCTGTTTTTCTGATATTGAGCTGCATGTGCTGCTTGTATATTTTGGAGATTAATCCTTTGTCAGTTGCTTCATTTGCAAATTTTTCTCCCATTCTGAGGGTTGTCTTTTCATCTTGTTTATGGTTTCCTATGCTGTGAGAAAGCTTTTAAGTTTAATTAGGTCCCATTTGTTTATTTTTGTTTTTATTTCCATTTCTCTAGGAGGTGGGTCAAAAAGGATCTTGCTGTGATTTATGTCATAGAGTGTTCTGCCTATGTTTTCCTCTAAGAGTTTTATAGTTTCTGGTCTTACATTTAGGTCTTTAATCCATTTTGAGTTTATTTTTTTATATGGTGTTAAGGAGTGTGCTAATTTCATTCTTTTACATGCAGCTGTCTAGTTTTCACAGCACCACTTATTGAAGAGACTGTCTTTTCTTCATTATATATTCTTGCCCCCTTTGTCAAAGATAAGATGACCATTCGCATGTGGGCTTATCTCTGAGCTTTCTATCCTGTTCCATTGATCTATATTTCTGTTTTCATGCCAAAACCATACTCTCTTGATTACTGTAGCTTTGTAGTATACTTGAAGTCAGGGATCCTGGTTCCTCCAACTTCATTTTTCTTTCTCAAGATTGTTTTGACTATTCAGGGTCTTAGTGTTTCCATACAAATTGTAAAATTTCTTCTTCTAGTTCTGTGTGCAAAATGTCATTGGTAATTTGATAGGGATTGCCCTGAATCTGTCGATTGCTTTGAGTAGTATTGTCATTTTCACAATGTTGATTCTTCCAATCCAAGAACATGGTATATCTCTCCATCTATTTGAGGTCATCTGGTCCTGGTCTTTTGTTTGTTGGAAAATTTTTAATGTTTCAATTTCAGTGCTTGTGATTGGTCTGTTCATATTTTCTATTTCTTCCTGATTCAGTCTTGACAGGTTATGCATTTCTAAGAATTTGTTCATTTGTTCCAGATTGTCCATTTTATTGGCATAGAGTTGCTTGTAGTAATCTCTCATGATCTTTTTTATTTCTGCAGTGTGTGACAACTTAATTTTAAGGAAAGCACTCTTATCATGTCAGGAGGAAGCAGCACTTGTAAGTGAGCATTGACCAGGAGATTTGTAATCTCAAATGAGCTAAGAAACCTCCTCAAGTGTCTTAGGGGAGTCAAAAAAAAGTGGCCCCACCCATTTTTCCAGTCTGCATGGATGGAATCTTTGATACCCTATGGGGATGGGGGATGAATATTGACAGCAGCAAGAAATGCAGCAGAAAAGGGGCTGGCAGCTGGTAGCATCAACCCTCCTGGGTGCATGCTAGGCTCTTCTAGAGAAGGGGCACTTCGGACACCAAACTGGAAAGGAGCAGTACTTTCCCTTCATAAGTCTTACTCAAGGGCACGCTGAGTCGTGTGGATAGGGTCATCCAGACAGTAATCTAGTACAAACTGACACCCTCTGTTTTCCTGGCTAACACTCAGCTTGTTCGGTGGACTTTTCAGTACCTTAACCAAGACCCAGAGGGGTTCTTCCCTAATTAATCTAAGTGAGGAGACCATAATGGGTCCAATCTTAGGCACTCCATGTGAAATAATAGCCAGTGTGTCCAGTGGCTCTGTGTCTTGGAGAGAGATAGGATGACTTTACTGTTCTTGCCAAGATCAAAGGCTGGCAATCAGGATCCTGGGGAGTTCTACTTGGAGTTGGGTCAGGATCTTCACTTTAGGGTGGGGAGTCTTGGCAGCTTTCTCAAGGGGCAACACAAATCAGTGCAGAACAATACCAGTGGTAGAGAGGTCCCCGCAAATGGTAAAGCCCAATTGGGACAGCCAGTTAATGAGCAGCTCAATGGCACCTCACTGGGATTTTTTTCATCCATGACTTACATTATCTCATGCTTGTTGCCAACTCTGATGTAAGGAATAATTATATTACATTAAAATGGGGTTTTTTGATGATCAGTCAGGTGAAGACACAGAATAATACATGGGGAGGAATATGAAAATGAAAGAAATTTATTATACTCACAGGTCTCAGAAGAGGGAGGCAGCACGCCATGCAGGGGGTCATACAGGAGGAGCACCCAGAGAGCACACAGCCTGTTTGTGGGGATGTTGAAACATTAGGGAAATATGAATTTAAAAATTTTTACAATATAGGTACCTATGCTATTCAAGGCAGCAGCTCAAATATAGAAGATGATTTCTCTGATTTGGCCAAGAACAAAATTATCTGATTCTAGCAAAACACAGAGAACATAAAAGGAGAAGAGGAGTTAAACTCTGAGAAAACTGAATAAATAATAACCTTTTTATTACATCAGTAGGTTATGAAAGTCTTTAAAAATAAAAGGATTTAAAATAATAAGTAGCTCATTGTAAAGAAGATTAATCTGGACTTCAATTTCAGCTGGATCTAAGCAGAGTATGTTGATAGCAAGTTTCTTTGGACTACCTTTGGAGAAAACAAAAAACATAAATTTCCTGTTGAACTTGTGATATATTTATATTAACAGAGCTTTTTTTTTTGGCTAGTTTTTTACATTGTGTTATTCTCTAAGGATTCGTTTGTCACATACGTTTAACTAATCTCTAGAAGGATCTTGTAGTAACTAATAATATGGATATTTATTAAAGATTTTATGATATATGTTGCAATAATGCTAGTAAATTAAATTTAAGACAATTTAACAGGTGAAAGCTGTGTAACCATACATGAAAGTACACAACAAATATTTTTAGTGTTTTCAGAAAAATACAAAATCAGATTTTTAAAAAATGTGTTGTTATTTTTCTTTTCTCATAAAAATAATATTTTTGAAATTTTAACTTTGTTGAGAAGTTTTATTATGCTATTTTTTTTCATTCTGTTAGCTCTTTAATTGTCTGTGTATATTTGCTTTCAATCTATGAAAATAAACATGTCCTTTAATTGTTTTTTATCACTGTTATTAGAGGCTACTAGCCAAATACTGTGCTAACATATCATTGGAGCTGTCTTTCAAATTTTTTTTCCAGGTTTGCTAACTGCTATAAACAATGATGTAGGTCACATGAGAAGTGTTTGATAGTTCTCCCTAAGACTGACATGCCCTACAGAAGTTTTTTCAGCATTTGTACCTCCCAGCATGACTGCTCTGTGTTTAGGGATTAGACGACTTTCTTCCAAGATCACTTTGAAATATGTTGTATAACAAACCTGATATAAACAATACTACAGCTTGAAATCTAATGTTATCTTGTCAATAGATTGGTACACTTGTTTCTATCTTTTATAATTGTATAACAAACCTGATATACAAATGTTGTATAACAAACCTGATATAAACAATACTACAGCTTGAAATCTAATGTTATCTTGTCAATAGAGTGGTACACTTGTTTCTTTCTTTTATAATTCATGATGCGATAAACTTTGTTCTTCTGTGTTTTTTTTAAGTTCCTCTGGAAAATTAAGCTCATTGACTATGCAAACAGTTGTCAAAAGCCTGTAAAAGCCACAATGTAAAATCTCTCTTTTGGAATCAAACCTGATTCTTCTTAAATACTGGGAACAGACTTTCACTGTTATCAGAGATTATATACTTTGCACTGTTGTATCAAGCATCTACTCTTAATATTTACAGTTGTCATGTATTTTAACACTTAAAAATCCCCAATTCTAATACAAAGATAATAAGGAAGGATAATTTTATCCTTATTCACTTGTAAGAAATGATATTAATATTCATATTTTGACTGTAAAAATGGAAAGTTATGCAAAAATATAATTATAGTTGTGGAATTAATATAATGTAATATAATCTTTAACAAACTTTTTTAAACAGAGAGACCTGAATTATAAACTGAATATCTGTATAACCTAGGACAGTTTATTTAACTATTTGAAAACATTTGAAATTTACCTATAAAATGGGAAAAACACCCATCTTGAGGAGCTTTTGTAAAAGTTAAATGAGATAATTTGTGTAAAGCAATTAGCAAAGTTCCAAGCATAATATAGGAATTCAATAAATAAAAAGTGTTATTAGGTTTAGGGGTTATAAAAATTTTATAAATTTTATGTTTAATTCTGATGATTAATGGTTATTTTAATGTCTTTTCCATCATACACACTAGGGAGTATTTCATATTTCCAAATTAAAATATTAGTAAAACATTAAAATTTGATTTAGTAGTAAACAGACAAAGCAGAAAAATTCATTAAATCTTATTTCTTATGCAAATTAAGACAATAAAATATCAAAGGAAAAAATATGGCTGAAGTGTGTATATAAGCAGAATGCAATGAATTACTGCAAAATATAAATTATCCAGACTTGTGTTTGCTTAACTGTAAGATCTACAGGAAAAGAACTTTAACCATCCAAAATCCTAAACTTATAAAAGCCAATGTTAGATCTTTAGATTCAGGAAAGAAAACTTTTGGCTCCATCTTTAAAGTGCAAATAAAATGAAAGGATGGTTATACAAATGATTAATATGATTGGTATATTCAGCAAAATTATGCGATTATATGTTTAACTTAAATTATATATTATATAATGGGTATCAAGTCAGACACATAATTGACAGATCTGCCATTTCCCTTTTCTGCATATAAAATCAGAGTAAATGAGAATTATGGGTTTTTTTTCTGAATATACACATTACTATAGTTACTTTTAAAGAATATTGCACAATATTTATAATACTTCTGGTTAGAATTTTATAACATACTGTTGAAAAATACAACTAGATCATATATTTGAAAGATATTAAAATGGCAAGCAAGGGAAAATCATTGCTATTGGGTTTATAAGTAAACAGTGGTATTCTTAGCGTTGATCACAGAGAATTTTCAATATGATTCATGTTCCAGAGAATCAAAACTTTTCGATAGTCTCAAAATAATATATTATTATACTGAAATGCTACATAAACAAGGTATTTTTCAAATGATTTTATAGTTTGTGATTTCAAAAGTACATCTTAAACTACAGGCTTTTTCTCTATAAGTGGGTGTTTAGCAACACAAGCTCTTTCTTTGTCAATAAATGTCATATTGTCAAATGTTTCACTAACCATTTTATTTTTAATTGCCTAATTAAAGTCTGTGGATCCATGTGGTTAGCACCACCTATGTAGTTAACATTATGTAATGATAAGTTTAAATTTACTTTAAAACAATCTGTACTATTGTCTTACTATTGCCTTCATGGTTTCTGTCAGAGCTCAGTGTAATCTAAGTACTGCTTCTCAATTGCAAAAACAGCTGAGGAATAGTAATTCTTAAATAATCTGTAGATTATTATTTGTCACACTCATTTGGCCTGATTCTAGTTATATTGAGTAGTGTCATCTGCAGTTGTGAATGTATTGAAAAGATATGATGGTGGAAAGAGATCAGGCCTTTAATTTTATACTTTTTATTTGCACAAACAAGATTGCATTCATCACTTGGTCTTCATTGCCAGCATTTTCATGTATGATAAGTATTTATTATATGGAGATATTGTGAAATATCTGTCTCTGTAGTCATTAGAATGGCACTGAATTTTGTTTTTTTTTCTGCTACAGATGAACTTACCATTAGAAAAAGCAGATAGGCTGATCAGTTAAAACTTAAACACCCATTTTAAAGTAAAGATAGGACTTCCCTGGCAGTGGTTAAGATTCCATGCTACCATTGCAGGGGGCACGGGTTCCATCCTTAGTTGTGGAACCCAGATCCTGTATGCTGCGTGCATGGCCAAAAAATTAAAAAAAAAAAAAAGTTAAGATATATAAAGAAAACAGTCCAGAAAATTAAAGGCAAACAAAATGAAAATAATATACACAAAAAGTTAACTTAAAATTGACATTAAACCTAGGCACAAAGATTTTAGGTTTACTATAAAACAAGATAGAAGAAAACATAGGACTACTCCATTATGACTTGAGATTGCAAACAATTTTTAGACAGAACACAAAAAACATTAACTATACAATTAAAATGAATTATAAAAATTTAGAAAAATGATAAATTGGTCTTCAAGCAAGTTACAAATTAAAAGAAAATAGTAAATACACACATACACATGCATCCCCACCCACATACATATATACATCTACATATATATATCTGACATAGTACTGGCATCCAGAACATATAAAAAACACTTACAATTCCATAATAAGAAAATAATCCGATTTTTTAGTTGGTGAAAAAAACTGCACAATTTATAAAAGACAGTATACAAATTTCCAACAAGCACTTAAAGAGCTACTCTGCATCATTAGTCTTCAGGGATGTGAAAATTAAGAACACAATTGAAGTACTGCAGCATACTCCACTTTGTCTAAAAAAGACCAAAAATACCAAACATTAACAACAATGTGGAGAAACTAGAATCCTCATATATTACTGCGGGAGTATAAAGTGGGACAACCACTTTGGAAAACAGTTTGGCAATTTCTTACAAAGATAAACATACACTTATCATAAGACCCAGTAATTCTACTCAGAGGTATTTCTCAAGAGAAATGAAAACATGTCCACACAGAGTCTTGTATGCAATATGCACAGCAGGTTTATTCATAATAGACAAAACCTGAAATGACTAAATATTTATCAGCATTAAATGTATAACAAGTCGTGGTAGATGTAAAGTAATACAAATGAATAAAGAGGTGATATACACAAAAACCTGGGTGGAACAATAAATGGAACCGTAGATATCATCTTAGTAAGAAAAAAATACTAGACCCAAAAGGATATATCTATATGATTCCATTTATATGACACTTTAGAACAAACAAAAAGAATCTACAGTGGCAAAAAACAGATCAGTATTTACCTCGGGTCTAAGATGGTTAGGGAATTGATGAAAAAAATTTGGACTAATTAAAATATTGTATAACTTGATTAAGGCAGTGATACAAGTTATATACATTTCTCAAAAGTCATCACATATTATACAAAAATGGGTCAAAATGGGTGCATTTAAATAGCTATAAATTATAGTTTAATAAATATAAAAATAAAAATGTAAGTGCATACAATTTGTTGTATTTATATTTATTATAGATACAGCTTGTTTTAGGTACAATTTATTTCAATTTAATATAGTGAATAATTCTTGAGCACATATTGATGTTACATTTCATCATATTCAACATTTAGTAGACATAAACTGAATATCAGAAACTCCAAATTTTAAGATTTGGAATATAATTTTACTGTTTTTCATTATTATCACATTTTAGGTGCTATAATTTATTTTATAACACTATAATGCATAAGTCAGGAATTGCACCTCCAGTTATAATTTTTCTATAGGAAAATATCCATGTTGCACTGTTTTTTTCCAAAGAACATTCTAGAGCAAATGAAGATCAGAAACTGTCTGTATTTAAATGTTTGTCATATTAATCTACTCACTCTGAAGTTTCTGAATTTCTTTACAAGAGAATAATAGAATTCATTTGGAAGTTTCATAATTTGGTCAACAAGCAAATGCAGGATGTCATCATTTTTACCTTGCCATGAAATTTCAGGAAATTAATACCTGTGGAATGAAATAATTGAGTACCAGGACAAGTTTCTACATATATTGCAGTTCCCAAAGCAGCAGGCAACTATTATCCCTTTTGTTGAAAAGTTGAAACTCTGAAATAGTGTATTATATATTGTTAAATGTAACTATGAAAAAGCTAATTTCCAGATCTGAAATTTGCCATCTATCTGACATTACAATAGCACTTATATTTCTTCATTTAATTTTTGAATTTATAAAATGGGGATATTTATTTGTACCTTAAACTCTTTTGAAAATCACATAAAATTATAAACGTGAAAATATTTTGATAACACTTTCACACACAATGAATGGGATATCTGCCTATGGAAAAGTTGTATTTATTAAGAAAAACAAAACTTGATTTTGTTAATGTTATAAAGCCTAGAATCACAAGCCTCTTTATGATATTAATAACATACTTAATTCTAAATTTTAAAATTAGTTAAGTTAGGAGCTTAGAATTTAATAGCATATCTCTTAATGTTTAGTAGATGATTAAAAGAGGATGTGTCTGCTTGAGTATTAGGATGTTTTGTAGCCAATGTATTTATATTTCTCTACTATTGAAATTGAAAAAAAGTTATGTTCATTTCCAGTTAAGTGGTTTTAAATTTTTTAAAACTGTACCAAATAACAAAGATAAACTTATATTGGTCAGCAAGATATATAGACCAAAGGAAGGAGCGAATGATTAATTGATGGATTGATTTCAAGGTATATGTTTAACAAATACTATGTGCCTTGCATAGTGTGTTCCAGATTTTGGGAATAAGCAGTGATCAAACTGACAAAAATTCCTGCCCTGCTGAAGTTTATATTGCAATGGAAGGAAGGATAGATAAAATAAAATGTATGTATGGTATGATTTATTTTACTTACCTCTCTAATAAGAAACCACCAAAGACAATAGTAATTATAATCTCTGTTGGAGTTTTCAAAATAAGATGATATGAGGAAACATCAATTCCTAATGTAAAAGTCATGGAACTCTATAGAAGCTATGCACGTTTTGATACAAAGAAGCTAGGTGTAAAGGCAAGATGATGACCTCTGACTCTCAGTATGAGCTACAGTTGTTGCATTACCCAATATACCAAGCTAATTCTTTGAGTGTCACTTGATCCCTCATGAAACAAGCCAAGCCACTGAAAATGCAGGTCCTATGAAGATATGTCTTACCTTTAGAGGACTCATTTCTATCATATCACATTATATCCACATCCAGTTATACTTGTTCTAAGGGACAGCAAGTTGAGCATGAGATTACTAAGGAAAAGAATGTAAAATTGAATGATTCACTGTTGCCATTTATACCTTTCTCTTTTTACTTCTACCTACCAAATGTATGTCTATTTTCTTGGTTTCTGGTATACACTATGCTAACTTTCATTGAATCTTAGGCCGGGTCTAAAAATAATTGAAATATACTATTGCCCTTTAGAAATTTTAAAGTCAATGTGTAATATTTCCAACATTTGGATCCTCTCAAGGATCTATTCCTCCTGTCTTATTTTTTCCTGATTCTTTTCCTTGGTATACCTAATATTTTTTTATTTCATCTGAAACATTTGTATAAAAGATCACAGAGGCTCTGGATGAAGATGTTATTTTCTCACTCTATCCCCTGTCAGGCAGCTATAGCAGGAAGGGAATCCCTCAAACCATTCAGAGACTGAGATAACTTGAGTCAAGTGTCAGACTTTGTAAGGCTCATTCTATCTCTGATTTGAGCTTAATCTTAGGGTGAAAATCTTGAGGGGTCCCAACTGAGAGCCTGTGAATTTTGCTAAGGCCACTTCTCTTTTGCTTGTCCATTTTTCCTCCACACCACAAGAATAGCAAAACCTCCGTTCAGTTTTTCTGTCACTTTCTGTTGGTCTTCTTAGCCTTTCATCATGAACAACTTAGGGATCACAAATGCTTGTGAAGCGAATCAGTGCACAGAACTGATAACGGCCTGAACCTCCTGCTTTCTAGGATCTTGACCCTTCAAGTCCTCCAAGCCCAGCTTCAGGCTTCTTGCCTGTGAAATAATATAATACAATGTATAAAGTAGTCTCTGATCCTGGTTTCTGATAATATTTGGCTTTTGATCCGGGTTCCTGGCTCCTATAATCCTTATAATTTTCTGAATGATCGAGTGACTGACGCACAATTCATAAATCCCTTAGACTTTCCTGGGTAATGGGAGTGTCTTTTTTTCTAATGAGGCAACTGTTGGATGGGTCTGGTCAATACTAGAAAGGTCAAGTCACAATTAGAAGGATTAGAAGCTTGCAAATTTCAGCCTTACCCCCATCCTCTGGAGAGGAGTGTGGGGCTGGAAAATGGGTTAACAATTGATTATGCCTACGTGGTGAAGCCTCCATAAAAATCCCAAAAGTATGAGGATCAGAGAGCTTCCAGGTTCATGAACACATCCACGTGCTGAGAGGGTGATACACCTCAGCTCCACCAGGACAGAAACTCCTGAATCTGAACTCTTCCAGACCTTACCCTAAGTATCTCTTCATCTGCCTGTTCATCTGTGTCCTTTATAATATCCTTTGTAATAAATCAGCAGGAGTAAATAAACTGTTTTCCTGGGTTCTGTGAGCCAGTCTAACAAATTAAAAAACTTGAGAAGGGGATCGTGGAAACCTCCAATCTGTACCCAGTCAGATAGAAGTTGTGGGTAACTTGGGAGCTATTACTTGTAATTAAGAGTTGAGTGTTGCAGGGGTGGGTGGTCCTGAGGGACTGGGCCTTTAACCTGTCAGGTCTGTAACTAACTCTGGTTAGTGTCAAAATTGAGTCAAATTGTAGGACACGCAGCTGGTATTGGAGAATTGGTCAGTGCGAGAAAAAAACCCACACATCTGGCTTCAGAAGTAGAGAAGTGAAGTGTGAGAGTTAAATATGTTTTTCTCTATGTTGCCTCATTTTACTTTAGAACTGGCAAATTACCCAACAGGGTGCTTGCACGTGTAACGTTTGGGTTCGTATCTATGAACTATCCTTTCTTCCAGGATCATGAATCCTCAAATTCTGACTGGCACAGAAGTTCTCAGATGCCTTCAAAGATACTTTCCCTGTTTTATACAGCTACAGTTGTTCTCAATGGATAAATGGTTTTGTTATAAGCTATACTGGAAAAATCAAAAGAGTCTAGAGTGTTTATAAATTAAACACTGTAGTTCAGAACCCATCTTACCAGGAGAACTGGGATAGCAATATTTCTCATAAAATGCCTAAAAACTCTAATAATATGCATGATAATAGGAAGATATCTGACAGGAAAGGCATAGGAAGAAATGCGTAATTAATTTCTCCTCCCAAAGGCTTTACTTTCATTTTTTAATGTCAGATCATATGAACAAGAATTTTAACACAGGGCAAAGGACATTTCATTTTAATTTTCCATACACTATAACCCTGTTAGACTTTTGAAAAAGTGTCACACCATCATAAATTAGCATTTTAGCTTCTATCCTCCTGTGAACATAATTAGGAGACTTTAGTGAGCTAGGATAGCTCAGAGTGGTATAAACTCATCTGAAAACAGCAAAGAAGTAAGTCAACTGTGGCATTCTCTTTGTTTTACCTAGCATTGCTGGGTAGGACTCACCCTTTCATAACTCAATTGTCTTTACTCTAGATCAGTTTCATGCTTACTTCTCCAAACAACTTCTCATGATTACATTCAGATTTACGCCAATCCTAATTATTCTATTGGAACATATGGTATCTCTTCCATAGTGCAGGCTTCTTATTGACAGGTTGAGCATTATTTTCTGTCCCTTAGAGATCTTTTAGAAGTTTAGGGTACCCATCATGAGTACTCATTGGTTACCTTAAAGACATAATTTTCAGAAATTTGCAGGGAAATTTTCTTATCACCACCAAAGGACCTTTATATTTTGGGGGCAAGCCACCTCAAATCCATACTAAATAATTAAAACTCTTGGCCTTACAAAGTGCAGGTATAACATAAATATTATTTAACTGTCAAAACCTTGTCTCAAGGCATCCATTTCTTTCTTAAAACTATAAATCAAATGGTATTATGATGTACTTTGAAAAGCAGTTCACATTGTTTTGTTTTAGTGGGTTCCGTTTTGTAAATTGCTCATGGACCAAAAAAAAAAGTGTTAAGTGGGTACTTGGAATTTAGTTCTCTCTCTTTTTTTTAATGGATACATTCTTGCTATTGGAATGTTCAAGGAGATTTGAACTGTGTGGAATTTTAGAGGTGCAAAACACATATCACATTGAATGCCATCAACTAAGGGCTAATGGGAAATAATTCCACAAATGTCTGTTTCTCTTTTTTGTATACAGACTTTAAATTCTAGTTAAAATCATTTACATTTCAAACTGTATAATATGCCTTCACCTCATTTATATTCTTACATAGTTGTGCAGTTTCAAACAGCATAATATAACACTTATACAGTCATAAGTATGTGATGTTTACCTACATAGATTTCCATTTCGGTGTAAGTATTGATGAAATATAACTTCTCATTCATAAACTTAGTTTTCCTAATCTAATAATAGGTAACTAGTAAGAATTGTAGGATACCCTAAGGAAATAAGCAGAATTCTTTCTTAAGCATCATCTTCCTTTAAAAGTAGAGTAATTATGGTGTGATTACCTTTCTGCAAAGTCTGATTTGTGGGTCAAAATACCTGAATATGCAGCATTTGCTTTTTAAAATTCTTTTTCATAATATTTTTATGTTTCCATTGGTAAATATTATATAATAGGATATAATAGGATACATTATAAATAGTACAGAATTTAACACCATTTACCCATAAATTAATGGTATATGGTAGACATTATTTCTTTCCATCCTTTTTAATAACATAACTTTGTGGAATTCTCCATAAAATAAATTGCAGTTTTTAAAATATGATTTAGCATAAGATTTCAGTACTTGCCTCTCAATTAGCTTACAGAAAATATTTTGCTCTAAGCATGTTTGTATTCATTATTGACCTTTCTGTCTCACTGCTCATTTTATCAACTTTGGGCTCCAATAGCAAAGGTTTTTTAAACATCTTTATTGGAGTATAATTGCTTTACAATGGTGTGTTAGTTTCTGCTTTATAACAAAAGTGAATCAGTTATACATATACATATACATATGTTCCCATATCTCTTCCCTCTTGCGTCTCCCTCCCTCCCACCCTCCCTATCCCACCCCTCTAGGTGGACACAAAACACCAAGCTGATCTCCCTGTGCTATGTAGCTGCTTCCCACTAGCTATCTATTTTACGTTTGGTAGTGTATATATGTCCATGCCACTCTCTCACTTTGTCCCAGCTTAACCTTCCCCCTCCCCATATCCTCAAGTCCATTCTCTAGTAGGTCTGCATCTTTATTCCCGTCTTGCCCCTAGGTTCTTCATGACGGGTTTTTTTTTTTTTTAGATTCCATATATATGTGTTAGCATACGGTATTTGTTTTTCTTTTCCTGACTTACTTCACTCTGTATGACAGACTCTAGGTCCATCCACCTCACTACAAATAACTCAATTTCGTTTCTTACTTGCTATTTTACAATTTTGTTTTTTTTTTTTGAGATCAACATTTTTCTTAGGTAGATTGTAAATAAAACATAATAGAGGCCAAATGTATCTCTGATTGCCTTCATCACTTTTTTCCCCCCAAAATCCTCTTATCCTTAACCAGAGCTAAAAAGAAGGATCTAAGATCTACCTTGAAAAATAGGGAAGTATGTTATAAATTACTGTTCAGATTTTCACTAAAATACATTCTCTTGTTTAGAATTAATTTTATATTGTAGCTACCCATATTTAATAAACATTCAGAAAAATATTTTTCTTTAAGACTGTGTATGTCAGGAAAATGAGTCTCTTCCTTTTGTATAAACTTTATACTGTGAAGCACAATATAAGAAACAACTATACTCCAATAAAAATTAATTTTAAAAAAAGAAACAAAAAGTTAACATCACCAACAACCACAGGTACCACTCCTGCCCCTCCCAGTTATTTTCTCCCTCTTTCCCACACATATACTATGCTGTTATGCTATAACGTTGCGTTGAAAACTAGAAAGAAAAATAAATTACTAAATAATATACTTTGGTTTTTGTTTTTAATTTTATGTAAAAGAAATCATATGATAAGTGTTTTATATCTTATTTCTTTCACTTAATACTATGAGATTCATAAATAATATTGCATGTAGCTATGGTTCATTCATTTTTATTGATGCCTATTGACTTTAATTTATCTTAATTTATTCTTGTCTCCATTGTTTCGGCTAACAGGAATATTAGCTGATATTAATATTTGTGTACATGCCTTTTGACACAGATTTACCCAGTTCTGTTGGGTATTTACCTAAGTTTGAAACTGCTGAATTACATGTTATGCATATTCTCAACGTTAGTGTACATTGCCAAGCAGCTTTTAAAAGTGATTTTATAAATTTACACTGGCAGATAGAGTGAATTACAGTTCCATCAGCCTTCAGCCTCCATCCTTACTAACATTTCATACATTATACATTTCATTTAGAGTCTCAATGTAAGTTTAATTTGCTTTTCTCTGATTTTGTACTGCCTCTGTTAATTGACCACTTTTTTTGTATTATATTTGAGAAGTGTCTATTTAAGCATTTTGTTCAATTTCTAAAGTGGTGTCTGCCTTGTCCTTATTTATTTGTAATAGATATTTATATAGTCTGGATAGGAATCATTTGTTGAATATGTTTTATAAATACATATATTCATATAAATAAATCGAAAATCCAAATTCTGTTGGATTTTCAACTTAGTGATGTCTTTCAATAAACTGAAGTTCTTGATTTATTTAGTCCTTTCCTATATTTTTGATGCTTTGTGTATGGTTTCACAAATTTTTAATTTACTTAGTACATGAAGAAAACATCCTCTGTTATCTTTTTGGCAAGTTAACTGCTTTTCCCTGTTTTTTAGGGAAGAATTCTGAGTAACTCCTTCAGATAGATCTTCTAGTTTAGTGCTTCATTCTTATGTAAATAATCTGCTGTTTAAACTTTATAAATTTAATGAGCATATTTTTATGTTACAGTCTTTTTTTCTGATATACTTAACATATTTGAACAGTATCTTTGTCTTTTCTCATTTGCTTTATGCCTTTAAAAATGTTTGACAGGGCGAGAGAGAGTCATGGACATATACACACTAACAAACGTAGTAAGGTAGATAGCTAGGGGGAAGCAGCCGCAAGGCACAGGGATATTAGCTCGGGGCTTTGGGACAGCCTGGAGGGGTGGGATGGGGAGAGTGGGAGGGAGGGAGACGCAAGAGGGAAGACACATGGGAGCATATGTATATGTATAGCTGATTCACTTTGTTATAAAGCAGAAACTAACACACCATTGTAAAGCAATTATACCCCAATAAAGATGTTAAAAAAAAAATGTTTTTACCATTTAAAATATTCTGAAAAATTATAAGGTCTGTGCTACACGGTGATCTAAGAGTCTTTTTTTTCTTCTTCTTCTATTGAATCTCACCCATAGTAATATATTTCACTGTTTTACAGTTGTACTGTGTACTCATATTCAGATGCATTTTGTGGAAATCCTGGCTGGACTGTGCTGATTGTGTATTCCTCATCTTTGACTTTTGAAAAGCTCTCTAGAATAATCTAAGTGCTCAGTTATATGTTAGTTAAATTAATCTTTTATATTAGGGATTTTGAAAACCAAGTCAGTAATATAAATTCAAGCCCCACATGTAAGTTAGAGTAGGAGAACCTTTTTCTCACATTCAATCAGGTCAAAGACAATCATACTTTGTTTTAATATTGTTTTCCCATGAATGATATTGCTTTAGTGCACTGTTTCATTTTGGCTCTGGGCCATCTAATTGTTTAAGCTTATGCAATGTTTAGTATCATGTATAACAGGTTGCAACACGTTTTCTATATTTTATGTTTCTATATCTGTAAAATCCAGTGATACTAGGTTCCTGAGTTGAACAACCACTCTCAAATATTTGTGGATTTAATGTTGCTTACCACTACAGTTTCCTGCTATCTTCTCATTTATTTGTCCTGGAAATTTCTTAACCATTTGTTTTGAGTTAATTTATAAATATAAAGGGTGTTTGCTATATTACTCAGTGCTTTGCAATGGCAAATTCCCACCACCCCCCTCCCAGTATATATAGTGCATACCATAACAGGGATTGATAATATTTTATATTATATGAGTAAATGTATATCTATATAACTCATTGTATAAGGCCATGTTACTCTGATACCAAAGCTAAACAAAGATATTATGATAAAAGAAAAGTAGGGACAAATATACCTAATGAATCTAGATACATAATTTCTCAATAAGTTACAAACCCAGAAGCATCTAAAAATGATTATACAACCTGACCAAATGAGATTTATCCCAGCAATGCAAGGTTGATTTAATATTGGAAAAATCAATTCATGTAAAAAAAAACACTATAGAATAAAGGACAAAAATCACATGATCATCTCAATAGAAAAAAAAGATTCAGGAAAATTCAATACACTTTTAAACACACACACACACACACACACACACACATATACACACATAATCCTCAACAAACTAGGAATAAAAGGGAACTTCTTGAACTTGATAAGTCATCTATGAAAAACCCACAATTAACAAAATATTTAATGGTGAGAGACTAAACATTTTCCTACTAAGGTAAAGACAAGATGTTACCTCTTTCAAATGTTATTCAATATTGTTGTGGAGATTCTACTTACAACATTTAGGTAAGAAAAAGAGATAAAAGCAAGCTAGACTGTAAGTGAGAGTGATCTCCGGTGGCCTTGGCTGGCAGCAGTTTGAAGCAGGATTTCAGTTCCTAGCGAGAGATTGAAGTCAGGCTGCGGCAGTGAGAGTACTGAATCCTAGCCACTAACTCAGTGGCCAGTGACAAGGCCCTGGCCCCTAAGGCTTTGCAGAAAATGAATTTCCACAAAGAAATGGAAAGTAGTAAAACAAGTAAAGGAGGAAAAGGGGTATGTGTGGATAGACACATGGGCAGGCTCAGAGAGAGAGTCGCACCCACGTGGTAGTTTGAATCACTTATATGGGGCATTTCTTCTGGGTTTCCTGTGGCCAGTCATCTTGCTTTGCCTGGTTTTGAGTCTGTACTTTGTTCATCTCAGGGTCCTCCCATGTGTGTGCATGGATTTCTTAGCCAAGATGGATTCTAGCAAAGAAGACTATGGGTGGGTTGATGTCACCTACTGTGGGGTGGTCCCCCCCCCTTTTTGACATTCAAGGAGCTTTTCTGCACATGTATAGTTGGGAAGGTCTCCTTGACTTTGAGAATGATGAATATGTGGTCTCATCTCTTATCTGGGCAGGGTTCAGCTTCTCCTCCCTCCTGTTATTTTGGAGTATCTGTCCATAGGGGACGAATTCCAGCTCCTCAGCCTGGGACCCATCTATCTCCTGTCACAAGGGTATAAACTATTTCTATATGCAGATTGCATAATCTTGCATAATGAAACCCTGAGGAATCCATTAAAATATATTAGAACTAATTAATGAGTTTATAAACATTGTAGGATATAAGATCAATATAAATATCATTTGATTTTCTGTATACTTATAATTAATAATCTGAAAAAAATTGATAATTCCATTTAAAATAGCATTAAAAATATAATATTTAGTAGTAAATTTAACATAAGAAGTACGAAACCTATATTCTGAAAATGAGAAAACACTGATAAAATTAAAGTAGTCCTAAATAAATGGAAAGACATCTCATGTTAATGGATCGGAAGACAATATTTTCTTAAATTAATCCACAGATTTAATGGAATTCACATTAAAATTCTATCTGGATTCTTTACAGAAATAATAGACAAGGTGATCTAATAACTCAAACAGAAATTCAATGGACCCAAAATGACCAAACTGTATTGAAAATGAATAATCAATTTGGAGATTCACTATTTAGCTTTCAAAATATAGTACAAAGCTACAGTGATAGTGTAGACACTGAAACTAGCATAAAGATGTGCCTATATATTAATTGTTAGAATTGAAAGTCCATAAATAAACTTTTAAATTTATAATCAGTTGCTTTTTGAAAATGGTACCAAGACAATTCAATGGGTAAAGAATAGTCTTTTTAACATATAGTGCTAGAACAACTCTATATCCACATGCAAAGGTAATATGCTGGAACCTTACATCACACCATCTACAAAAATTAATTCAAAATGTAAGAGCTAAAATTATAAGAAAACTCATAAGAAAATATACTCAAATCTTTGTGACCTCAAATTAGGCTATGGTTTCTTAGATATGACTTCAAAAGTAAAAAAAAAAAAAAAGAAAACATTGATAAATTGCACTTCATCAAAATTAACTTTGGTGTATCAAAGGACATCATGAAGAAAGAAAAGACAACCCACAGAATAGGGGAAATTTTTCGAATCATATATTTGAAAAGGGACTTTTATCTAAACTATATAAAGAACACTTATAGTTCAATAATAAAAAGACAAATAACCAAATTTAAAAATAGGCAAAGGATATAAATAGACACTTCTTCAAAAATATATACAAATGGCCTATAAGAACATGATAAGATTCTCAACTTTGCTAGCCATCAGACAAATGCTAATCAAAACTACATTGTGATACCATCTCACACCCATAAGAATGGCTATAATCATAAAGTTCAATAACAATCGTTGCGAGAATATGGAGAAATTTGAAACCTTCTACACTGCTGGTGGGAATGCAAAATGGTGAAATTCATTTGGAAAACATTCTGCCAATCCTTCAAAATGTTAAACCTAGGTTGCCATATGACACAACAATTCTATTCCTAGACAGGTACCCTAGAGAAATGAAAACATATCCCAGACAAAAACTTGTACACAGTTGTTCACAGTATTATTCATAATACTCAAAATTAGAACAAACTCAAATGTCCAAAACTGATGAAAGGACAAATACAGTGTGGTATAACTAGATGTAGTAGTTTCCTATTACTGCTATAAAAAATATCACAATCTTATGGGGTACAAAGCAAATTTATCTTGCAGGTCTGAAGGTTAGATATTTCTGGAATTAGGATTGGGCATTCTTGGGTGGTAATTATTCTACCAATCACACCATACAGTTAAATATTATTCAGCAATAAAACATAATAACCGATATATACAGACAAGATGAATCTTAAAAACATTATGCTAAGAGAAAGAAGCCAGCCACAGAAGATCACATATTGTATGATTCCATTTATATGTAGTGTCCAGACTAGGCAAATCTACAAAGACAGAAGAGTGGTTGCCTGGGTTGAGGGATGGGTAGGAGAGGGGACTATTAATAAATAAGTTTTGTTTGTCTCTTTGTTTGTTTGTTTAAGGATGCTTGGGTAAGTGATGAAAAGACAAAAATGTAAAAAACAAACTGATCATGGTGATAGTTGCACAACTTTGTGGATATTCTAAAAATAGTTGAATTATACAATTTGCATAGGTGAACTGTATAGTATGTGAATTATATATCTGTAAAGCTGTTATGAAAAATTAAATAAATTAGAAAATATTTTGAGTTGAATCGAGTTGAAAACAAACACAAAAATTTGTGAGATGTTGATAAAGGTGTGGAAAAGCAATGGAGAAATTCATAGTACTAAATTATTATGATATAAAAGAAAAAAGTTTAAAAATCAATAAATTTAGCTTCCATTTTCAGAAACTCAAGGAATAATATCAAAATAAACACAAGTTAATTTAATAAAGGAAACAATAAAGATAAGATTAGGAATTAATGAAATAGGAAACATAAAAATAATAAAATAAGAGCTGGTTCTTTAAGAATATCAATATAATTGATAACATTTTAGCCAGACTGATCATGAAGAAAGAGAAAATACAATTTGTCAAGTTCAGGAATAACAAAAAAAATTATCTCAGTACCTATTCTCTAGATGTTTAAAGGATAATAAGGGGATAATTTGAACAACTCTAAGTTGATACATTAGACAATTTAGATGAAATACAAATTCCTTGAAAGACACAAAACTACCAAAGTTCACTAAAGGGACTGCTAATCTGATCTATTAGAGATGTTGAAAATGTAGCTTAAAAATCTTTCCACAAAGAAACCTCTAGGTTCAGATGTCTTCTCTGGTGAATTTTCCAAACAATTAGGGAGAAAAAAATATCCATTCTGATAAAAACTCTTTCTGAAAATTGGAAAGGAGAGAATATTTTTAATTATTATATGAGGCAAATATTATCCTGTTACAAAAACCAGGCAAGAAAATTTTGCTAATGATCAATACCCCTCATGAACATAGATGTAAGAATTTTAAAAATTACTTCAGTAAGCTTAATGTTTAGTTTAACATTTAAGAATAAATCAATGTTATTCACCGTTAACAAACTAAAAAAAGAGAAAATATACATAATCTCTTCAATAAATACAATAAAACATTTTACAGAATCTACCAATGATTCTTGACTCAAATTCTCAGCAAATTAAGAAGAGAATGAGGGAATTCCCTGGCAGACTAGTGGTTAGGTCTCTGTGCTTCCACTGCAGGGGGCCTGGGTTTGATCCCTGGTCAGGGAACTAAGATCCGGCAAGCTGCATGGTACGGCCAAAAAAAAAAAAAAAGAAATTTTCTCATATAAGAAAATGCTATAGTTAACATCGCACCTAACGTAGAAAGACTAATTTCTTTTCACCTAAGGTCAGGAAGAAAAGGACAATGTTCATTCAACATTATAGTGAAAGCTCTTTCCAGTGCAATAGGAAAAAGAAATAAAACTTATTGGTTTGGGAAAAAAAAATGTCTATTCAAAGAAAACATGATTTTTTATGTAGAAAATCCAATGGGATATGCAAAAAAATTCCCAGAACTAATCAGTGAGTTTAGGAAGTTTGCAGGATAAAAGACTGATCTATATACTTGTAACAGACAGTAATAAATTAAAATTAATAAAACAATACCTACCACAATAGTATTGAAAATAAGAAATACTTAGGGACAAATATGACAAAAGATGTATAATTCCTCTCTACTAAAAAAATAAAATGTTCCTCTGATAAATTAAAGGTTTAAATAAATGATAGCTATATGACATTTATGAATCAGAAGACTACATAGAATTTATGTATGAATTCTCTCCAAGCTGATCTATACATTCAATAAAATCCCTGTCCAAATCTCTGCTGAGTTTTGTAAAAATTGGAAAACTGATTTCAGATTTCTTCTGGAAATCCAAAGAAACTATATTAGCCAAAACTCTGAGAAATAAGAAAATTGGAGAACTTAACACCTACCAGATTTTAAGACCCAATTATAAAGCGACAGTAATCACTTTCTTATGGAATTGGCATAAAATAGGTATATAGAAAATGGAACAGAATGTAGACCCCAGTAATATACACAAAGATATATAAACAAGTTATTTGTGACAAATCTGCAAAGCAACATAAGTAAAGAAAGTATAGTTTTTTTCCAAATGGTACTGGAATGTTTGGACATCCATTTAAAAAAAAATTAACTTTGGTGAATATACCATATACAAAAGTTAACTCAAAATGGATCATAGATCAAAATGTAAAACTTAAAACTATAAAGCTTCTGGAAGTAATTTGTTACCTTGGATTTGGCAAATAATTCTTAGATATGATACAAAAGATATGATCCATTAAGGAACAATTTAGACTTTATCAAGATTAAAACCTTCTGCTTTTTAAAAGACAAGGTTAGAAAAAAAAATGAAAAGACAACCACAGAATGGAAAAAAAAAAACATTTGCAAGTCATGTATCTAGTCAAGGACTAGAATCTGGGATTTATAAGCAATATACAGGAAAGGACAATGGCCTTCTCATATTATGTGATTGCTCACAAAGAAATAGGGCAATCACCTGAATAATTTAGGTTTAAAAGAACTCTTTGTTCCACTTTTTAAAATGTTTTGGTAAGAGGGTGTTTTTTTTTGCCTGAATTCATTATTTTCTTAATTCCCTTACATTTTTATTCATTTGCATTCTTCAATGTTGTACTGGAAATCGAAACTCAGGCATTAGAAGTATTAATTATAGTTCCACACACAGAGGGAAAGAGAATTGACTGGAATACTGCAAACCTGATCGCCATTTCTGGAGTTTTTCCATTTTGTGTTTCTCTGAGGACTCTATTTTCAGTGCCAATAAGTTAGATCAGTTAAAGATTATAAAGTAATTGCATCAGTTTCAATGGGCTCTGCTTTACATGTAGAGGGATTAATACCTTCCTTTGTAATGATTGAGGTTTACTGATATCTTTACTCATTTAGAACTGTTTTTCAAGACTGAAAATTTTGTATAAATCTTATAATGCAAATCACCTTGGGAGAGACTAATTTCTACTTTAAAATGGCATAAGTTCTATCTTTCTGGATAAATGAAATCTTTTATGGAAAAAAAATTAAATCTAGTCAGCTGGATTACAACAGTTCGTTTGGCTTCTGTGCTGATTTGAATTATCTGTTATCAAATTAAATATACTGAATTCACTAGTCTACCTGGTGTTATAAATAGCCAATAAAAAACTGGCCTAAATAAATTTCTTCAGAGATCTTCTCTATGAGTTGGACAGTTTGTCTTTGTTGGTTGAATGCCCTGGAATTCTGGGCACTCTCTCAAATCAAGGATTTCAGGTGGTTATGATAATGTTGCCACCTCTTCACTACCTTATAACCACACTTAATTAGTTGCAGCAGGTGGTAGTAGCTGGTGTGGCTGAATACTCCACCAAAAATTGGCTATTTTGTTCAGCAAATGAAAATAACTCAGTATGAAAAATGAACAGAGAATAGCTATGCAGTAGCTGTTGTTATACCAATTATTTCATTCTTGTTTTCCTTTTCCACTACAGAATTTGTCCTTTTTAAAAAGATAAAATGGTATATTATTTATTTGAGGTAAATGAACTATATAGCATGTATATATGTATTAATATATTCAGTATATATACATATACTTAGTAATTATATTTTTTAATGTATGAATTGAATTTAGAGATGTGAAATCTAAAGATTGTTTTTGGCTGATGAAAATTGTCTTTATTTCCAGATGCTTGTTTCATTGAAAAAGTATATATTCAACATATTTTTACAAAGAAAGAAGTGCTTTATCATGTAACCATGTTTTCTAGACATAATATGGACTTCTTGAAAGTCCCCATTGAAATATTTTAATTAATAGCTCATATATAAAAATAAAAACCTATATAAATATATTTATATACAATAAACTAGTAACAATTATATATACATTACTAGCTTACCTTACATATGCAGAGAGAATTGGAAGTTTTGCTGTGGATGTGAAGTAAAGTTTCATTCCATTTAAAGACAATGACAATTTGTCTATCAGTGTCATCTCAAAATGACTATACACTTGCTTTTTTCTTTTTGGATTCATTAAAATAATAATTACTTTTATAACTACAAGTTGTTTAATTATTAAGATAATTCCTTACTATGATTAATATTCTGTTTCAAATGGTTTTCAAGGATACGCCACCAGGGAAGCCCTCAAGGAGTCTTAATAAGGCTTGTTTTGTTCCTTTGGGTTTCCTTTTATACATTCTGTAAAATCTTTTAATAAAATAGAGATATTGCCTGGTTTAGAGAAATCCACTTTTAAAAATTCCTACACGGGCTTCCCTGGTGGCGCAGTGGTTGAGAGTCCGCCTGTCGATGCAGGGGACACGGGTTCGTGCCCCGGTCCGGGAAGATCCCACATGCCGCGGAGCGGCTGGGCCCGTGAGCCACGGCCACTGAGCCTGCGCGTCCGGAGCCTGTGCTCCGCAACGGGAGAGGCCACAACACTGAGGGGCCCGTGTACCAAAAAAAAAAGAAAAATTCCTAAGCCATCGTAGAATACCAACATGGCAAAAATAACCTACTATGGCTGGTGGTTTGAAGAGAGTAAGGAGACATTTTACATAGCCTAAAAGAAAACAATATTTGTACTATTAGCAAATAATATTTCTACGAAAACATTTGATTAAACCCTGAATATGTGTATTAAATTTGATAGCTTCTATTTTCTAGGGTTTTTCTAGAAATAATCTTCCTTTGTTTCTAGGAACAACCAATTTCTTCCCCCACTTAAAAGAAAGTCAGATAAAGAAAATGTAAATAATAACATGTTTTAACACAGTAGAAAAAATGTGATTTGTTTGTGCATCTTTGCATTCAAATAGACTTTTTTAAACAACACAATACATTCATACATAATACATCAGAAATATTTGTCATTAAAATATGTGCTGATGTTACTTATAAAATTTTTCCCTGCAGTAAATTAAATCTATGTACTTAGAGTAGTATAGTTCAGAATTTGAATATTTTAATCAAATATTCTTTCAATCTTTCAAATTTTATAACGTAGTATTTTATTCCTTAAAATGGATACGGGATGGATGTGAAAGTTCTGAAACACAGAAATAAGTAGTAAACTCCCACCACTTGGCTCAAATCCTAGAACCTTACCAATGCCTATGACTGTATAAGTGCATTCTCCATTTATCCCTCTGTTAAACAGAGGTAACACATACCTTGAACCTTGTATCTATCAATGCTTTAATTTAAAAAAATACATTTACAGTTGTGCCACATTACCCTTTTACAACCTAGCATCAAATTCACCTTCCCTTATATTTCACCCATCTTATCAACGAGAAACCTAAATCTACATTTCTTGACACAACTGCCAACAGGATTTTTGGTTAGATTATAGTGTTGAGAAGCATGTAATATTTGGAAGGTAGAAGGAAACTCTATCAGTCTCCAAAGAGAAGAAGATTTTGATTTGCATGTGTGGAATTTAATATAAATCATCTATTTGATGTGGCTACCAGTGAGAGAGATTATTAAATCATTTCCTGAGATTTCTGCAACCTCCTAATATTATGTCATCAGTTTAATTTTTCCTGATCTTTACTTTCCCACCATTCAAGGAATTCTGTAAGCTTTTAATTCCATGTAATAACCTCTGCCCCCTATACACAGGGATGTTTCTATGTCCCTGTCTGAACCACAATGATAAAAAAATGTATGTATGACTCCAAAACAAAATGTAGTTTTTTCTTTTATATTTTTGAGACTCAGAAAATAATATCTAAGTCTAAATTGTCCTATATGACTTGCTTTTTTACTCAGCATTAAATGTCTATGATTCATTTATGATGTTTTATATAGATGTGGATCGTTAACATTTAATGTTGTAAAATATCCTCTTGTATGATTATAGCACTGTTTATTATCCTTTTTTTTTTTACTTTGATAAACATTTGAGTTACTTTCATTTTTATTTTTCCTTTTTTGTTGTTTTTGTTTTGGGATTTTTTTTTTGCTACTTTGAGTAAGATGACCAGGTGCATTCTTAAAAAGTCTCTTGATGCATGTCTATAAGAGTTTCTGTAGGGTACATACATAGAAATGGAATTACTAAATTATGGGGTATCTGCATTTTCAGTTTTAAGCAGTGTTGTTGTGTTGTTTTTAGAATTGATTCCAATGCAAGTATATTAAAAGTACCCAATTCTCATATATTTGCCTGCTTGTGGCATTATTGCCAATTTAATGGATTTAAATTGGTATCTATTGTAGTCTTAGCTTGCACTTCCTAATTATTAATGAGTTGGATATTTTGCCTATTGTTATTTCTCATTTTTTATGAGATACCTGTTAATAGGACTTTGTTAAATTTTCCAATAAATTATTTTTCTATTGCATATTAATTTGTTGGAGGTCCCTATATTCTCAGGATATGATGCCACTGAAAATACATTTATTTCAAATAATTTCTCCCATTTTGTGGTTTGTCTTTCCATTTTCTTTTTGGTGCCCTTTGAATAAGAGACTTTTGTTTTTGTTTTGTTTTGTTTGTTTGTTTGTTTTTGTGGTACGCAGGCCTCTCACTGTTGTGGCCTCTCCCGTTGCGGAGCACAGGCTCCGGACGCTCAGGCTCAGCGGCCATGGCTCACGGGCCCAGCCACTCCGCGGCATGTGGGATCTTCCCGGACCGGGGCACGAACCCATGTCCCCTGCATCAGCAGGTGGACTCTCAACTGCTGCACCACCAGGGAAGCCCTAAGAGACTTTTTTTACAATTAGCTTTTTATGTCTCATTTCAGAACATCTTCTCTAACTCCATGGATATAAAGATATCCTCTATTCTTATAAAAGTTTTAGATTTTGATTTTCCTTTGTTAGATGTATTACAGAACTTCTGAGCTCTCCTCCATGTCTTTTTTTTTTTAAAAAATAATAAATTTATTTTTTTATTTATTTTTGGCTGCGTTGGGTCTTCATTGCTGCATGCAGGCTTTCTCTAGGTTTGGCGGGCTGGGGCTACTCTTCGTTGGGATGCACGGGCTTCTCATTGCAGTGGCTTCTCTAGTTGTGGAGCACGGGCTCTAGGCCCTTGGGCTTCAGTAGTTGTGGCACACGGGCTAAGGAGTTGTGGCTCACGGGCTTAGTTGCCTCATGGCATGTGGGATCTTCCCAGACCAGGGCCCAAACCCGTGTCCCCTGTATTGGCAGGCGGATTCTTAACCACTGCACCACCAGAGAAGTACTCCTCCATGTCTTTTGACCTCTCCTTACTGTATTCAATCTCTTTATCCTTCTGTGATACATTACAGATCGTGTTTGATTTTCTCATTAGCTAGTGTAGCCTTATTTTAAACCCATCAATTAAAGTTTTATTTTCCATGATTATATTATTCATTTCTAAATGAATTATGTTTGTGTTCAAATCATTCTTATTATTTTAATGATATATTGTTACTCCATTATTTATATTTCTTCTTTTATTTCTTTAAACATTAAATGTAGTTATTTCATATTATAAATAAAAATTAAAATATCTAAAATCCTTGATGATGTAAATATTTTCTGTTAGTACAGAATAACTGAGTCATGAGAATCTGTGCTTGGGAGTTATGAGACTTTGCTGTGTTGTTGCTATACTTGGTGTGTTGCTTCCTGTCCCATATCATCGCCAAAGCAAAGAAAACTTGGAGCTGGGTGAAACTGAATGTAAACAGAGAAGTTGTTGTTAATCAAAATCATGACCAATGCTGTCAGTAGAGCAGACTGGGCAGCTGGCATGATTAGCTAATTTTATTTTATTTTTTTTATTTTAATTTATTTAAAAATTTTATTTTATTGAAGTATAGTTGATTTAAAATTTTGTGTTAATTTCTGCTGTACAGCAATAAGTGATGTCATACATTATTTGTCTTCCTCTTTCTGACTTACTTCACTTAGTATGATAAACTCTAGGTCCACCCATGTTGCTGCAAATGGCATTATTTCATCTTTTTTTATGACTGAGTAGTATACTATATATATATATATATATATATGTATACACACACACACGCACACACACACACACACACACACACACCACATCTTCTTTATCCATTCATTTGTTGATGGACATTTAGGTTGCTTCCATGTCTTGGCTATTGTAAGTAGTGCTGCTATGAATGTAGGGGTGCATGTATCTTTTTGAATTATAGTTTTGTCATGATATATGCCCGGGAGTGGGATTGCTGGGTCATATGGCAACTCTATTTTTAGTTTTTTGAGGAACCTCCATACTGTTTTTCATAGTGGCCACATTCCCACCAACAGTGTAGGAGGAACCCCTTTTCTCCACACCCTCTCCAGCATTTATTGAGTTTTAAATGATGGCCATCCTGACTGGTGTGAGATGGTATCTCATTGTGGTTTTGACTTACGTTTCTTTAATAATTAGCTACATCGAGCATCTTTTCAGGTGCCTGTTGACCATCTGTACGTCTTCTTTGGAGAAATGTCTATTTAGGTCTTCTGCCCATTTTTTGATTGGGTTGTTTTTTTGTTATTGAGTTGTATGGGCTGTTGGTATATTTTGGAAATTAAGCCCTTGTCAGCCATATCATTTGCAAATATTTTCTAAAACAAAATTTAATGAAATGAGGGTAAACCTTACTACTGACATTTTGTCCTCATATTTTCTGACCTATTGTGTTTCACTTCCTCTATTCCATTTTAGCCTTTTAAGTAATATTTATGACCATTAAATTGATTTAATAATACAAATATTGGCCACAACATCAATCTTGAAATGCATTTCCCAAGAGAGATTATTGAATCTGTAAAAACTCATAACAGCAGTGTTTTAATAGCAAAATCGTACGGCCTGAGGGTGGTAAATGTCCAATAATAGGTTAATGAATAAAGAAATTGTGTTTTTGTTCATAAAATCAAGTACTATATAAAAAATTAATGAAGTGCATATGTCCACATGGATGAATTCCAAGAAAATAAAAATTGAATGGAAAAAATAAAAAAGTTGCCAGTTATAAAAAAAGTTAAATATATTCAGCACTTGAAAATATCTATTTTAACAATAAATAAATATGATGTGAAACTAAGGAAAACCAGTTAAATGACAAACAAACATGAATTTTATAGTTTTGTGGGGGGAAGGAAGGACAGAA